>NW_018164869.1:3295588-3299817 GCF_001263595.1 Phalaenopsis equestris | reverse complement strand
TTATATATATTATTTATAAAAAGAGGGATATAAAACATGATATTTACAATATTAAATATTTCTAATTAATGCAATTTTTAATATAACAAAAACAATTTGAGACTGGATTTGGAGCGGTGCAGCGTTACTCCTTGCCCAAAAAAGTCCGTGGTTGATCTTCATGCAACGTCAGATAGCATCTCCTTTGTCCTTTCATGGGAGCTTTCACCATTTAAGTTTTTTCATGGAAAATAGTGAAAGGTAAGCCTAACCACTTCAAGAAAGGACTTGTCAGTCATTTTCGTACGTGTGAACACGAGCATGCGACGGTCTCATCTTCTCGTAACGAGAAAATATTATGTTAGGGCTGATATATAGACGTCGATGTGAATTTATATGGTGCGATTCACTTATCATCTTCAGGTATGATTAACCAGATGTAATATTTTCTCCCGAATAGAAGTTGCTCTGTGAATATTTTTGGATCATCTCCAAATATGTGGCTAATTTATTGCTAAATCCGTGTTATTTGATTTAATCATGGAGAGTGAACTAAATTAATTCAAATTTGAAAGTTAAAATGAATTATTATATACACAAACACCATAATGAAGGGAAAGCTGATCTCTTAGGAACTGAGTCTGCATGTCGAAGTGGGTGAATTGAGCCCTCCAACCGAAGTGGCTGAACTTAGTCCATTTGTGAGGGTGCCCAAAGCGAAGCGACATCAACAAAGGCAACTATCAGAAGGAACTGGAATAACTGATAGGGACATCTACCAATCCCTCATTAAGAATCCCATTGGGCAATTTAAACAAAAGTCTTTTAAAGGTGCTAGAGATCGTAGTCGTACCGACCATATCTGACAATCTTCATTAAATGTGCTACGAGATGTCTAGAACTTCAGTTTTTTTAAGGTGGCAAAGAAGGCGACCGTACCAATTACGTCTGACAGCTCAACAATTACGACAACTGCAAATTTATTAAGTTTGGGGAGACGAAGCACCGACACAGAATTGGGCATCGACCGTCCGACACCTTAGCACCGGACTGTGATTGCTGAAGCTCCCACATTGGGGCGCAAACTGAGAAGTCGATATTCAAGCACTGACCTTAGGCAATCCAACGTCCATTGTGCAACCCAAGATCTTTCCTTCCCGAGTGTTGGGTGCCTTTGCGCCTAGTCTGAGCGCATTTGCGCCTGGTGCAATTACTCCATTTTTTTGGGCTTTCAATGCAAAATTCGAGCAATGTAATCAATAAATTACTGTGCGGGTTTCTTTGAAAAGTTTCTAATCTAAGAAGAGATGTGTTAGAAGAGAATTTTTGGGATCTCGGCATGTGTTTTTCACGTCGGATTAGACCGGGAAGGGTTTGGAGCGACTCATGTAAGTTTTTTATTGTGTAGAGAAGAAACTAGTGTGAGTTATCTATAAAACATTTTGAATTTCATAATAGAATTTTATGATGGTGTGGCTCCATGGTTTTTTCCCATTATCGAGGTTTTCCACATAAAATTCTAGTATGCTTTTCTAGTTGCTTTAGTTGTGCTTCAATTTAGATTTAGTTCTGACTTTTTCGCGAATCTCTTGTGATCCTATTATTCTATGGTGTGGTTTAGTTTCTAACTAATCCTAAGCTCCAGTAAAATTGGGAATTGCTCTAGTTATTTCTATCAAGTTGATCTAAGAGAAGTGTTCGATTTGAGTGGGAGCAATGATTGAAAAAACATTATTTAGAGTGGAGAAGTTTAATGAAACAAACTTCACATTATGAAAGATGCACGCAGAGTATTTGTTATATTAGAAAAATTTAAGTTTGCCACTACAAGGAATTACAAAAAAGCCCGACTCAATGTTTACGGAGGAAAGGGAAGCGTTGGATCGAATGACATTATGTTTGATCAGGTTGTCACTTTCTTCATCTGTTGCGTTCAACATTGTAAATGAGAAAACTATGAAAGTTCTGATGGAGTCACTAGATAGGATGTATGAAAATCCTTCTGCTTCCAATAAGGTTTTACTGATAAAGAAGTTATTCAATTTGAAGATGGCGGAGGGCAGTTCAGTGGCAGAACATGTCAATAATTTCAACACCGTGACAAGCCAATTGTGCTATGTGGGGATCAGGTTTGATGATAAGGTCATAATAGTGGTGATACTATCTTTATTGTCGAACAACTGAAATGGTTTGGCAACGACGACGAGTAATTCTCTAAGGACTTTAAAGTTGAACTTTGATGACATCGTGAGTCTGATACTGAAATGAAGAAGTTCGCAATAAAGCAAAGAACGATGAATTTGCAAGTTCTACGTTGAATGTTGATAATAAGTGAAGAAATCTAAGCAGGAATATAGGTAGAGGCAGATCCAAGTATGAGAGAGGAAAGCATAAGTCAAGCAGAGGATAATGTTGGAACTATGGTAAAAAAGGGCAGTTCAAGAAGGATTGCAAGCTCCAAGAAAGGCTGGTGGTGTAGGACATGAAAATAGTTTCTCTGCTAATGTCTCTACTGGTGATATCCAAATAACTTCCTAGTGTTATCCCTAATCAACACTGAATCTTGGATAGTAGACTCAGATACACATTTTCATGCTTATCCAAATAAAGAGCTATTTAAAAACTATACTCAGAGTGATCTAGGAAATATTTGTTTGGGAGATAACAAGGCATGCAATATCGTAGAAAAGGGTGATGTTGATATCAGGTTATTAAATGAAACAATATAGAAATAATATAGGAAAGGTTTATTTGGGACATAATAAAGTCCGCAGTATCGTAGGGAGGGCTGCTTGATGGACATTGATTGATAGAAGTAGGATCTAAGGTAGAATTAGAAGGACCACCTGCATGCAATGTAAGTGGTGGTGGTGGAATGGTGGGAGGGGATGAGATTCAGAACAATGGTGACAAAATCAGGGTAAAGGCTTGTTTGTAGGGAGTAGAGGGTGCAAAAGGAACAGAGGGAGCGAAGAGAATGAAGGTCATGACAGTCATCGAGATAGTAATACTCATATGTATACTACTTCCTCGTCGTTTGACTACCCTCTTTCTCCAAAAATAACTATGATGTTATCCCCTACATGGAGGGAAATCATCATTGCCACTTGAGGAAATCTGCATCAAGAAAAAATGAATTAATCAAAGCAGATAATAAAATGTAAGATGATAAAAGGAATAAAAATAGTAAAAAGAAATAAAATCAAATGATGATGTGCAATCTTTAAACTGCCATAACTGAAAACATAAGTAATAACAATAAATAAAAATACGATCAAAATGTAAAGTACAATAAAAAAATATCACTAATGAAAATGAAAGTCTAATTAATAAACTGAAAGCAAAACTTTAAATGAAATACAAAAAAATAAGTAGAAGATGAACCATTTAATAATAAAATAAATTAAGTAATGTACACTTCTTACCCTACATCATCCAATGAATGATTGATACGCCCAAAACTAATGGGAAGCAAGCAGCAATCACACAATTATACATGTTATTCAAATAAAATATAGATACAAGTCCATGTGCCGATCCCATGAGGAATGAGTTAGCTTCCAAATTTAGGAAAAGTTTTACTCTATAGGTTTTTAATTCTAGCTGAATTGTTCGAATATTGGTGGATTTTTGAAAGTATCTAAAGCTAGTTTTTTCAACAGTTTCCTATGTACTAACTTATGGGTTTTTGATCAAGTGAGAAAACCGCAGTTGAATTTGACCTAGCACACTAGTCCTATCCATGTGACTCTATTGTTATTCACAAAAATGAACAGAAATATTCTTTAGCCCCTGCCGGCACTATTTTTGGTGTGGAGTTTGCCCGTAAGAAGCTGTCGGTCATCGGAGTTGAAATCCCGTTGCCCGCTTCGGAAGGACGTTTTAAAAAAATTTAGTTTTGAAAAAGATGAAGTCAAACTGACCCCATAATTTTCATAGTTTAAATGAAAGAGCGATTTACCTCAAACCCTGTATCTATCCCGAAGGATGAACACAAGAATTGAGGGTGAGGCTCGATCAAATAAACTAAAGAAAGTTATGACATCCGTTTGGTCTGTGAAACCAATATATTGGCCGACAAATTCCCCTATTTAATATAAGGAATTAAATAGGGTTTATATTATGCTGGGTTCGGGAAAAGCTTCCTATAGGGGCAAGCCCCTATAGTTAATTACATCTTAGATAACTGAAGTTACCTAAGAATACTCTCGATAGAAATCAAGGAAAAATTATCTTCAAGGAGTTCAAAT
>NW_018164869.1:3271054-3288641 GCF_001263595.1 Phalaenopsis equestris | reverse complement strand
TTTTTGGGAATTTTTGGAATTTTTGGATTTTGGGTCATGGAGGGGTATCTTGGTAATTTGGCCATTTTTGGAAATTTTGACAAATTTGGATGTATTTAAGGTGTTTGAAATGGGTTTTGATCAATTTTGGGTATTTTGGCAAAAATTTGGGAATATTAGCTAAATTTGGGTCCCAAGGGTAGTTAGGTAATTTGGAGGTGTCTCGGGGCGAAAGACCAAGTTAGGCATTTCACATAGAATTGGATAGATATCCATTCTAAATGAACCATGGATTAATATATTGTGAAGATATGGTGTACCCTAGTTCTAAGTCAACACCCAGGGTCAATCCTAAAGTCAAATAATCCTATAGGGACTCTTCTTGAATTCTCTTATAATGATCTTATCTACTAAATGCTAGAGGTTAAGATCATTATGTGGAATTTCAAGTTGAGTAAAAAGAAGAGTTTTGAATTTCTAATGGTGGGGGTACCTTTTCTAATTTTCTAAGACTAGTCAATAGGGAAGTCCTATGGCTAGACCTAGGCTACTAAAGAAGTTTCTAGACCTCAACCAAAAGTGAGGTCAACAGCCCCTTCTGGCGATTATAAGAAATGTTAGTGTTTCATATTACAGTTAATCCCCTAATAATGCAAAAAAACTGTGTTTTCGTGCTTTACTATATTGTCGCTTTATTTTAGCAGCAATATCCCTCTACTCCTAATGTCGTGTATATTAACCTAATTGTTCCATTATCCTACTACCGCAATATTAGATCACAATCCATTTTAAAATGTCAACTAGCCAGTTTGAAAGTAACCAAGGAGCAAAATGTTAAAATATCAATGTGCCACACACATAAATTCAATCACACTTCATGGATAATACTGAAATGGATAGATCACCAATTCAAGGGGGAAAGATATTTAATTCCTACTAATAGGACAAAAATACAATGAAGAATTCATTTAAATTCAAAGAAAACATAAGTTTGACAGTCTCACCAAATTGCTCCACCGAATAAACCCTCTAAGCACTTCCACTCTATATACATAATCAGCACAATATCACTCTCCACACTTGCCCTCATTCAGGAGACCACTCACTCAGAACATTGCCTTGAATCCCTCCTTCAAGGCGCTTTGAGTGCTCTCGATATTTCTCCATCAACACCATTCATTTTTTCTCTAATGATTTATGTTTTCCTCTTTTCTGTGTTATTTGAAATATGAAACTCTAAAATAACTGGTCGAAGCCTTAGAATGCCCAAAGATCCATATTTTTTAGTGCAAATAACAACCATCCTAACTTTCAATGTTGATTGACCAGCACTAGAGTTTCTCACTATAATAATAGACTTCTCATCTCGCTTCCAAGTTAAGTGTCAGATTTCCCACAGATGGTGCCAAGCATCCTTGCGAGTGGTGTCAGAATGCTTCATAAATGACACAATGATTTTACTTGATCGATTTGGAGAAGAGTGGCAGGCTTTAGAGGTGTCTCCTTGATGATCAAAAGTGATGACATATTTCTACTAGTGTGGCACCTTGGTGCCACTTGTTGGTGCTAAACTTTTTAGTTCTCTATTTACAAGTGAAGTCTACGCCCATGAGAGGAGAAAATATTGTGTCCAAAGCCCGGACGCAAGCAATGTTTGGACAACGGACACGATACACCTATTTTTTTTTCCTTAGGGTGTATCACGTCCGTTGTTTAGCCTCTGCTTGCCTCCTGACACAATGTTTTCTTCTAGGTGAGACACTAACTGGCTCTAGACTTCCATTGAGAGGCATTTTTGCGCTAGGTGTTAGAGTTCAGGCCCTAAGTGATATTTGTAATCCCTATAGTTAAACACCTCTAAACTGCAAATAACATATAAAACACCTAGAAAAACACATATTTGATACAAATAATAAAAAAATATGCAGAGAAACAAAAGAAAGTACTTCACACATTTCACACAAATCAAATCCTCCCAAACATATACATTACTTGCCCTAAAATAATATCGATATCTAGAGCTAGAATTTGATAAAGATTATGGTAGATTTTAGATCAGGAATTTCAGTGCTTTTTAATATTTAATAATTATTTAAATCAAAGTGTCCAACTCTCCTTTAGCTAGAATTTTCATAGCCACCTTTTAATATCATAATTTAAATCACACTAATACTAGATTTATATAATTCGTCTTAAATTACTAATGTGAGGAATGACTATCATGAAATTAATACTTCACAAAAAAAATTTAGTTACATATGCACTTAAAAAATAATAATTCCATTACTATCTTTCTAAATACGAAAATTTAGGTTGGAGTTATTGAAACTTTTGATCCTTTGACTTAATAGAAAGGTTTATCATTACCAATTTTTAATTTGAGCTTAACCTCAAGCTTCTTCTAATAGATTCCAAATTTTTTCTTCGTGAACATGAATATTTTTAATTTTTCTTTATTTATTTTTTGTTTTTCATGGATAATTGCTATATCTGATTAAGTTATTTTAATGATTTTGAAATACCCAACCTTAAGTCATCTTTTCTTCCTAACTTTCCTAAAAGACTTGGGCATGTTGTATAAAAAAATATCCTAATTTATTAGAATTAAGTGAAAATATGACACTCAATATGACACAATGAAGAAAAGGGATCCATGTAGCCGACCCCAGTTAGTGGGATGCAGGCTTATTGTTGTTGTAACTTTCCTAAAAGTTTGTTGTTCAAAATATGCTAACTAAAAATATAATCCTTGACTAAATTTTATAATTTTAAGTTTTTAATCATATAAATAGTCAATGATCCAAGAAAAAATTGATGAAAAATTATATAAATTAGGTATTATCATCAATAAAAATGAGCTATTAGTGAGTTACAAAGCCTATTCACACCCTTCAGAAAATTTCACATCACTTTAATTTAAATTTATTACTTGTTATTAACATTCGTCACTATTCTTATCTTTTCCTCCAAACCTATTCAACACTACATAAGTCCTCCAAACCTATTCAACACTACATAAGTAGATAAGAACATATTAAAAGAAATAAGTAAAAGGTGGGAATATCACATGAAAAGAAACAAAAAAAACAAGTAAAACATGTCACATGTGATCACATAATATAATTGATAAAAAACACATAACGATAAACATAACACTATTGATTTATGTGAATTATGTGATAAATATTGTCTAAATTTTCTTGCAATTTTCTCTATCATTTTTTCCTATCTATGTCTTTCCAGGTATTTTTGTGTAATTGCAAGATACATACACTTCTGAAAGCTTTATAGAGGCCTTAATAACTATTGGAGCAAAATAGAAGGAAGCTAATTCAAACATGTGTCCAATGAAGCCACCAAGCACTAAAGCCCAAATAAATTAACTTCAGAGGCTCAAAACCAATTTCCTACTGAGCAAAATCTCTATAATTGCAATACTTTTCTCAGCAAATCATTAAGAGAACAATTGCTCAGACATAAAGTTTCTCAAACTATATGTTTTTCATACAATTAATCTCTAAAATTCAGAACTGAAAAGAAAGTTAAGACTTTCATGCAATTGTAGATATTTTCAGACTTCTTCTGCATGTGGAATAGAGCTGCCAAATGCTAAATGATCATTAATAGCAACAAAAAGCAAGTGGAGTTAATGGACATCCTCCCAAGTTGTTAGGTCTTTCAGTCAGAGAAATTCACATGATAAATGTTTGAGACTTAAAGTCCAATACATGTTATCTTATATTTGGTCCCCTACCTTCAGCATAATACATCATGCTGAAACTGACAGTTTGATCTGGCATGTATAGCCTTTGCTGTAAAAAAGGATGGAGAACAATAAGGTTAAAGATGTCAATTGCATGGATAGATTTGCAATATGATAAGTTTTTCGGATTGCTGTTTTGAGGGAGGAATATGTCACTAAATTTGCATTTTTTATAATGTTAACAGTCAGATGATTAAAATGAAACTAAATATTATTGAGTTTGAAGTTATACATTGTATACCAAGCTATGGTCATTTACTTGAATAAGATTCTCTTTTTGTGGGTATGATTTGAGGATAAATAAAACTTATGGGCTTCGAAAGCTCGTTTGAGCTGGCCTGTTGAAGTTGTCGAACTAAGCTCACATGCTGAACTGGTCGACTTGGCCTGGGACGAACCTGCTATTGCAGAAGATCATTATTACTTACAAAAACATGCGCCCATTCTTATTTAAAGCGTCGTCTGACATCTACGACACAATTTTTCATCAAGATATAATGGACAGACGCAAAAACGCGGTCTTGTATGAAATGTAACGGGAGAGATTGATCATTGGAATCAGGGTTATCTCTCCCTCGAACCAAAAACTCTTTACTCTGAACCATTCTCTTCTTCCCATAAGATGGAAAGGAGAAATCGAGAACTCGAGCTCTAATGACACAAGGACCGCCTTCTTCCACACCTTTCTTCGAAATACAGAATCTCTCCCCGACCATATGAGCTCACAGGCTACGAGATTCTCCTTATAAAATTTAAGAAACAATTTTTATTAACATATAGATGTTTTTTTTTTTATAAATTTACAAAAATAAAGATACTAAGGAAATGACCATTATTTTTTAATTTTAATTGTCGACTATTTTCATTCCAAAAAAAAAAAAATTTTTTTTCTAGAATGTATTTTTTAATAAAAATGGTAATTTTAATCCTTAATATTTACCTTGAGGCAGTTGTTAATAACTTAATATCATCATTTTTGACGAATTTTAAGGATAATCATACAAATGGAAAGCTAATTAATTTCCAATTAGTTTTACTAATTAAAATTTTTATTGCTTTTAATAATTAATTTTCTCTCCATCTCAAAAAAATTTTTTTTTTGTATATTCATAGAAGTTATTTTATAATAAAATAGAAGAAATTGTGGTCACTCCATTGCTAAAGCGGCCTTCCCGCTTTAGGATTCGTTTGAAATAGTCTCATTGTTCAGTAAATTCGTTTTAAAAGTCATGTTCGTCGAAGCAGACGAGGTCAGTCGTGATTTAAAATGACGAAAATTTATCGTTCTTGTGAAAAAACATCGGGTCAATTCCAATTATAAAATAGAAAATAAGAAAGCCACAACGGCTTATCAATATGGATTTGCACGCTTATCACTCAATTATAAAATAAACAATTTGAAGTATTTAATGTCTTTTTATGTCTAGTCCCATATGTTGTGATAATTTTGTTGAAAAGCCAAATTATGATGGAATGAAAGTTTGTTCACAACAAAAGAAGGCTACAAAGATTGATCGCATCTTTAAATTTATGAAAAGTTATAATTTGACACTTTGAATTTTTTAAGACATGCAATGTCGTCAACAAAATGTTATCATTTGATATAAATCACGAGGCGATTAACATGAATCTCGTAGCATTTTTCTCTTGAAAAAATAATCAAATTTAAAGCGAAAATCATCCAGAACTCCGATTTCAACAAACTTATCGTCAAACTGACCGGCTCGGTGAGACGAACATAACGACACTAAAATTGACCCAATCTAAGTCAAATCGAGCCCGGATCAAGACATTAAACTTTTTTTGGATAATTCTAGTGCTCAATTGGAAGGTTGAACTGATTCTAAATATAATAAGTTTATAGTCAAATCGAGCGTCTCTATGAGACAAATCCAAGAAGATCAATACCATTCAATTTTGACATCGTTAAAATACTCAAATATCCATAGAATGTTATCCAATTGAGAAAATCTCTCTGGGTCGTTCGATGAAATCGTCCAGATTTCCTCTCTCTCCCTCACTCTCTCCCTCTAAGGCTAATTCATGGTCGCTCAGGAATTGAAAACAAATAGAGAGTGAGAATCATGAATACTACAACACATCCATCATCTTCTTCCATATCTTTATTGTTTTGTACGACTCACGAATAATTCGAGACCTTACGTCCTAAAAGGATTCAACAATACAATAAAATTTTATATTTAATCATCAAAATATTATAGTATTGCCCTAAGCTCACAAGGTTAACAATAATAAAGAAAAAGCTCATAGGACAGCCAATAAAGACAGACATGTATTTACCATGCAATGTAAATATGCCCACCACTCACCTACGTAGAATCACCTTTTAAGGGAAAGCATTGCAAGGCCTTGATTTTATTCCTTGCCCACAATATGGCAGTTGGGTATGGATGGAACAGAATCATCATTTATTAGCAGTACTGCACGTAGGCCCTCAGTCCCCTCCTCTGAAGCTCTCATAAGTGAAGTCATGCCGAGCAACTGCACTATATTTGCCCTAATGCTTAATCATATTATGCATATATATATATATATATATAGAGAGAGAGAGATGAGTTGGGGTTGCAGGGGCAATACACCGCGGTACGGTACATGAATAATTTTGCAATTACATATTGTACTCCTGAGTTTTTTCTAGGGTTATATATATGTCTGTTTGTAACCCTAGGTTATTCTATTCTGTATCCTGTAACCTTTTTCTGGAGTTGAAGGAAAGTCGCCGCTCTGCTTCCGAGAACGTAGACATCTTTGTCGAACCTCGTTAAATCATTGTGCTGTTCTTCTAGATTTGTGTTGATTCCTGTTTTCTTCGCCCTAATTTCTCAACAATATAATAATCTTATTTTTAAAAACATCTTAAAAAATATCTCATGAATTAAAAAAAAAACTATTATAATCAAACATATCCTAATTCAAATCATAACATATAATAACAAAACAATTAAATTAACAAATGAAAAATAAAAATAAAAAATGATCCCAAATAACACCTTGTAAATTTAAATAATCTGTGATACTTGATTCATATAACATTTTAGCATAATAAAGATTTGATTTTTGCAGAAGTTGGCCTACAGTTTCAAAGTTTGGATATGTTTGTAATTGTAAATTGTTGGGATGCACAGGATGACCAAAGAAAATGTCTACATGCCAATTAATTGAGTTGGTTGCACATCAAATACAAATTAATCATTGGTGGTCCATAATTTCAATATTATATATACATACAACATACATATATACATACAACATACATACATATATATATATTAACGATTTTTTGGTCGGTATATATATATATATTATAATTGCTACAACATAAATCAAAATCATACTTAAACTTGCAGTATGACAGCCTGAAAACTACAGCCTCTATCCATTAATATTCCTTGTTTAAGCAATTAAAAATGTTTTAAATAAGGCTTCGTTTGAGAAGCAGAAGACAGTGATGTTATGTTTGGTTGCAATGAACGGCGATGCATGGAAAATTTTTTCATTTGGTGAAGTAACGTCTCCCAAACATCTCTGGAAGTTGTATCACAAGAATGAATGAGAAGTTTTCATCCTTTCAGATCGTAGTTTGTCTCCTCTGTTCAATGGATGTGACTTCTAAAGGAGATTTGTTGAATGAGAATGCTCCTTCAAATGAAGCCTAAATAATAAGAAAAATATCAATCAGAATCATGAAACAAGCATTCCATATATTCTCATATACTTTGGTGTGGATAACATGGAGTCACAAATCACAATCATTTCATTAAGATAAAATAAAAAACTTAGGTAAAATTTCACTTTCTTTAAGAAAGATGGAACATCACTCTCTCAAATAGCACTACTTAGAAATAGCCTAACATCTGATAGGCATTGCTCATAACAACTTAAATTGACTTATGACAATCATCACTTAAACCAAAATAAAATAATAAGGTAAAAAACTTTATTTATAAATAATTAAGAAGATATTTTTGTAGGCTTCTGGAATTTGATAGCCACATGAAATCTTTCTATTTAATAAAAATAACAATGTATGGCTAAGAATGTAGCAATACTCACTCTTTTCTATGTATGGTTGCTTTGATGTTGAAGGCTTCTAAAATATTGTTTATTGTTGCTATCTAATTTTTCTATTTTAAAAATTTTGACCTGAATTTTGTAGTGTTTCCCTCATCTTATTTGGAAATTGTGAGTACACATATTGAAGGTCTTTACCGTTAGATCGATTTTAAATAAGGCTCTTCTTGAGTATTTCCTTTATACGTGGTTTTGTAAATGTCTATAAATACTATTTTTTTTCTTATATAGGAATAATCTCTTTTCTTTGATTTAGTTTTATGTGAGCAGACACTCTTCACTTCTAGTATTTTTTTCTTTCAATATAGTAAATTCTTCACCCCTGCCCATGTTGTTTCTCATTACGTGTTTCCCATATAACACTATTGTGTTATTTCCCTGTTTATATCATTATGCATTGCTTCAGTTTTATGAAAAGTGGTATTACATGAAAATAATGAAGTACAACATCCTCCTTATGAATCATAACATTAGATTTTCTTTTAAGTAGCTTAATATTATTGTTTTTCTTAGGATAGGTTGATCAAGTTGATGCGCTATTTTGATTTGATAAGATTTCCCCATCATTGATGCCAAGGCAGAAATACTACAAAGATCAAAAGGTGTTATCCTAAATTCATCTTCATTTATCAAATTATAATTTGTAGGATGTTATGAAGAATAAAATGGTTCACTGATAAGTTGCGTGTGAAGTAACATTAGCTCTCCCATAGAATGGCTGAAGGAGCATATTTCTAGAACACTTGACTACCTTTAAGGATATTGTTTTAGATTTATAAATCATGAAGATTAAGTATGATAAATAAGAATTAGCATTAATCTTAAGATATTCACTGCCATCAATATAAGTAATATTTATAGAAACTAATTAATTTATATGGTTATGAAATACTTATTCTAGATGAAATTTATGATGTTCAATTTTCTAAGGATAACACCTTATTTATTATAAGAATATTCATAAGATAAGTTTTAATGTTGATACAAAGGGACAATATAAATTTAGGATTAAGAAAAAGATCTATAATTACTACAAAATGTAACAAAATAACCCATCAAATTTGAAAGTTAACATGAATAAAAATTAACAATTTATTAAAAGGGGAAGCAACTACATCATTTTAAAGCTAATATTGTTGAAGAAATGGTGAACTCTTAGTTATATCTAATAGTGATCCTCATGGTGATTACATTCTCAAATTTGAAAGTTAACATGAATAAAAATTAACAATTTATTAAAAGGGGAAGCAACTACATCATTTTAAAGCTAATATTGTTGAAGAAATGGTGAACTCTTAGTTATATCTAATAGTGATCCTCATGGTGATTACATTCTAAAATTGGTGTTCACATTTAAATTGTATTCTAAAAGGGAATGATTTTCAAACAATATGTAATTGTGTCAGTATTTTAAAAAGGGATAATGTTGCTTGTAAGTTGGCATTCTAATCATCAAAATCAAGTTGATTGATGGAGTTATCAAGATACTTAGAGATGTGAGACATGTCATTGGTATGAAAACAAAATTAAATTCCCTTAAGTGCACTAGAAGTTAAAATGTAAAAATACTCTATTGAATATGGAGTTTTGAAGGTTAGCATAGGCTCTCTTATTATAATCGAGGGATAAAATAATATTTGATTATATGTTTTGTAAAACTTGATAGTGTTAGGTGCTGCAACAGTTACCACTTCTTCCAAATCAGATATTAATGCAACTACATTTTGGCACATGCAAACACAAAAGTGAGAATGAGATCGTTGATTTGAGCACAAAAGGGCTTCTTAGTGGCATCTACATTACTAAATTGAAACCACATGAGCATTAAGTTATTGGAATGCATAAGAGAGTTAAGTTTGGCATAAGCAATTACAATACTAAGAGGATGCTAGACTAAATATAATTTGACATTGGGGCCCAACCACACTATTTTTTAAGATTAATGCCCTATATGTGTTATTTATTAATAATGATTTTTCAAGAAAAGTTTGAATTTTTTCCTCATGCAAAGGATTAATGTATTTCATATCTTTAAAGAGTGAACGATTAAGATTAGAAGCAGAGTAAAAAGCAAATTAAATGCTTCTACAATAATAATGGCTTGGAGATTTCCTTAGAAGAACTTAATGGCTACAAATTAGATGAAATTTTGAGAGACTTTATATTCTGACATACACCATGATAAAATGGTTTATTATAGTAGATAAGTAGGGTTATAATGAAGAAAGTATGTTGCATACCCTCTAGCAATGGGTTGTCAAGGTCATTATGGGTTGAAGCTTTTCTATAGCTTGCTACGTAATGAATTTCTCTCCTTTCATTATTACTAGCAAGAAAACTTCAGATGAGATTTGGTCAAGTAAACTACATAAGTGTATGTTCTGACATAACTTATAAGTCAAATTCAAATATCATGATGATGCTGCTTTTACATCACTACAATAATAACCACCAAAATATTTTTATTTCTAAAGATAGAACAAGGAGAAAAATTAAGCTAGCATAGATATATGGTGCGGTTGATTTAGTTATTTGTGACTTAACAGTGGACAAAGGTATTGAGTGTGATGAAATTTATTTAGCTCGAAAGAGGCGGCCATTATAACCCCATAGTTTGTGCAATTACCTCCATAACATCTAAATAAAATATATGGAAATGTAAGAACCATTATACCCATTAAAATAGTAGGAATGGTCCATTCAAATTTTCCTAGTCAACACTTGAGTTAAATGCATCAATTATTTCATAAAATTGTCCATAAACTTTTTCTTACTATACAATCCTCTCCTAAACTTACACTTTCTCCTTCTTCTAAGAGAGAATATTGAAGAAACAAGACTTAAAAATAAAATTACATTTTTATTATATAAATTCTTATAAAGTTATTTATTATTGATGGGCTTCTATGAGGTATCTTTACTACCAAAAACCATCTTTCTAAGAAAAAAATTCTCTCTTTTAACTCACAGTAACCTGATTTTCATTATTGTTATTCAAATAAAACTAACACAAATTCATTGCTATCTGATTTTCATATAAACTATTAAATTACAATTTTATCTTATGACATCATTTAAATATTAGAAGGTTGAGGTGACTACAATAGGGTATAAAATATAAAATTTATCCTTTAGATTTTCCAAATAAAATATTTATTCATAAGCAAGGAAAGAATTTCGAGTTGAGGCACCGTCTTTAAAAGAAATCTCAATCCATAAACATTTATCTGTCTTTTATTTGGAGATTGATGATCTAATCAACAATCGGTTGTGCATAAAATTATATCTATTTTCGTAAAAAAAAAAAAATCCAACTGTTTGCGTTCTCGTAAATAAACTATAAAGAACAACAAATGAATTATTGGTTTGTTAGTATTATATGTTGAATTCTTTATAGCCATGTTTTTGTGTAATGACCATGGTCCCTCATCCTTCCAAACTTCCAATAAAATGATATTTCAATTGAATAATTTCCCCCTTGTTTGTAACTTTTTTTTTGTGTAAGATAATTTACACGTTGGCTATTATGCATTTGAACATTACTTCCATGATAGGTTTCCAATTTCTAAAAAAAATAAAATAAAATAAAAATAAAAATAAACTCTTTAGCTAGATTTTATTATTTAATAAAAGAAATATATTTAACTTTAATCTTTGAATGCGGCTTGATTTTAATAATTGAGACCAAACTCATATTAGAGTCTATTTGGGGTAGCTGTAGTTGTTTGGAAAAGCATATGTGAAGCTGTTGTAGACAAAACTGCTATTAAAAAAACTATGTTGATTATTACAAATTTAATTTAATTTCAAGAAGTCAAACAACAACTTTCTGACAGCCAACACACTTTAACTAATCAGGTTGAAAAAACTGCTTTCTATAACAGAAATTTCCAAAACAGAACTGAAAACAATTTCCAAAACAGAACTGTGATGGTCCTCTAAAAAGTAAAATAGCCAAAAAGCTGTCCTAAACGAACCCTTAATCTCATACAATGGAGATAAAGATGGTTATTATCAACATCGTCACTCCATTCAATATACGTAAGATCTTCATAGTTTTATTAATTTTTTTTTCAAAAAAAAACATAAGATTTATATCAATGCTAACTCTTTGATATTAAAATATTCTTTTGATAACCACATAATATCACTTTCTTAGATTATTCATATAATTGGTCACAATTCCCTCTCAATATGCTATGTCAAATTTGTTACCAATTTTTGAAGCATATGTGTACATCAGAAATATGACTGCACGAATCTCAATAAGATCGAATGGATCACACAAAGAGGGCAGTAAAGGATCAAACCAGCTAACGATTTTTTGGTCGGTTGAATAATGGCAAACTTAATGAACACCTGTCCGAACTAAGAAAAAAAGTCACGCACTTACACCAACGACAACTTGACTGATGCAAGGGCATTTGTAAGTTCAATAGTCACCTACTGAGGACTTCTTCTATACAAGACTCATCGATCAAAGGTAGGTTGTCTGTCAGATTACAGTGATACACCCTTTGTCTAATGAAATAATTCTTCCCAATGACAATGATTCTTCCAATGGATCCCCTCAAAAAAGGTAACCAAAGGTCGTTCAGTCGTCAGAATGACTTTTAGCCTACCAAATGAATATCAAGCTAAGCAATTACGAATATGAAATGGTGTCAAGGTGTCAAGGACAGTTACAGATACAAAATGTCACCAATAGCAGTTACAGGGTCAAAATATGCCTAATTTGGTTACAAATATATAAAGGTATAATGGATCATAAATTATTGCAATGTTTACGTTAAATAAGGGATAATTATGTAATTTTTTAGACCCTCCTATGACTTATAAATAAGAGGGTTATTTCCACAAGAAAATAATGTCTAGGGTATGTACTTGTGGACTCCAATAATGCAGTGTCATTTGTAAGGCGGTGGGATCCAATTTTGCAAATTAAAAAAAATTGTGAAAAAGTTATTTTTCATGCGACCAGGCTCGAAGATTGCCCATTGCATTGAAAAATGACATTCTTGTGGTATTATTCTGGTATTCTAGTGGTTTTGTGATGGTACTATTGTGGTGTTCTGATGTATTTTGGTAATATTTTGGTGGTATTTTTGTGGTATTCTATTGACATGTCAGAATACCACCCTAATACCACCCTAATACCACCACAATATCACCATAATATCACAAGAATATCACCACAATATCACGTGAATACCATGAGAATATCATGAGAATACCGCCATAATACCACTAGAATACCACTAGAATATCACCAAAATATCACCATAATACCACCAAAATAACACTAGAATACCACCAAAGTACCCCCAAAATATCACCAAAATAGCACAAGTATTGCTTTTGGTATTATGGTGGTCCTTTTTCGATACAACGGGCAGTCTTCGGGCTGGGTCACGTGAAAATTAGTTTTTTTTCACATTTTCTTAATCTACAAAATCAGGTTCCACCATTTTACAAATGATGTTGTATTATTGGAATCTGCAGCTACCTACTCTGGACACAATATTTTCTCTATCTCCACAGCATGGACTATTGAATTTGGTTCAAGAAAATTGGTGCTATTTGTGCTCATTTTCACTTACTCTACTTCTCTCCTTTTTCTATCCCTCTCTCCTAACCAAAGCTCTATCCCTTGAGTGCAACCTAAAGAAAAATTCATAATTCAACAATATGATATTTTGGACGTGCATCCGCTCTTTTCGTCCATCTTAGGTGATTATATTTTTTTAGTTTTATTCATTCTCCAATTTACCATCCGATTTTATATGGTCTATCTTGAACTGTTCAAGCCTTATTAAATAGGAAAAATTACATACAAACCTCCGTAAATATTGATATTTATAAACTAACCCCCTGATATTCTTTATTTGAACTAATGAACCGACGTATTTACACGTCCCACAATCAAACTATTAAGAATTTGATAAAATAAAAATTAAGGTTTGGGGGTTTTACCATGAATTTTGATATTTGAGTGAGAATTTGACAACATGGATAAAAACAAGTGGTTGATTTATAAATAACAAGTTTCAAGCAATTTATATGTAATTTCTAACTTGTATCAACTAGCATGAGGACTCTTTTATCACCATCTTCCTCATTCAAAAAAAAATTATTTCTAAGTGAAGGTTCATTATTGCAAATTACTCTAATAAGGTTTGCATAATCTTTCTAAGAAGGTTATAAATCTAATTTATATGATTGTTTATAATAATTTGTAAATTATGTTAGTTACATATATACACAAACCCATGTAAATAGTCAAAAGGTTATCACCCTTCATGTCAAGGTTTTAGAAATCAACTCAAACATTGAACATGATGTAAATGACATAATAATAAGAGAATAATGATATTTTTAACAATTAAATATATAAAGTTAAAATTTGGGACAAATCAATGTTTTATATTTCAATAGATTCAAAATTAATCTTTTTGGCAAATAGCATTTAAGTTATTTAATCTAATTTTGAACTAAATATTAATCTCTTGGCAGCCAATTATGATATATCAATTTTAAAATAAAAAAATTTATTTATGGAAAAATAATTTTGGATTTTGACTGAATTGTTGGGAAGGCCAATTTGTGGGAGGTGACAAAGACTTCAAGTCCTATTCAATTTTTAAATGTGTACCACCAAAGGACTTTCTTCAAAATCTCTTATAGATCTTTAAAGATTGCTCTCTCTCTCCCTCTCTCTCTCTCACTCTCACTCTCTCTCTCTCTCTTGAAAAAATAATTTAACATCTAACCATTAAAAATTTAAATCCTTAGATAATTAATAATTGAAAACCTACCTGGTTCTGCCCCTAAATTTATGCATATATATATATATATATATATAGACACACACACACACACTAAAAAAACGGAATGATCAGAGGCTATTACTCGAGACTTGGTCATCCCTAATGCGTCTAACCATTTGAGTATTGCACCCTATACACGAGGAATTCAAACCCCAAACTAGAGGAAACTTACACCACCGAAACGAGTGCTCTACAAACTGACTTAGGAACACGGCGCAACACATTTCTTTACGTATCTCAATGTGCACAACACATTTCTTTATTGATATTTTCATAGTTAATTTTATTTTACCATTAGGTTTACTCTTATCAAAATATTAAAAAAATTATATTTGAAATAAATATTTTGATAAAATATATAAAACAATATCAAATAATATGTTAGCACAAGTCTAAATGTACTTAATCAAGTACTTCAAAATATAAGTAAAAATTTTGAAAATCAATTTAATCTACTAAATTATATATGGCTTTTTACCAACTGTCATAGCTCAGCATAATCAGCTGAACAAACCTTAACGATCCAAGGATTACAGATCCCCGCCGTCAGCGCGGTAGGGTAGCCTAACCACGGGCTCATTTATTTTTTATATACTCAAAATATCCAGTAACACCCCCATAAAAGCAAAGTCAATAAGGTACGTTTAGGCCTCATTTATTTTTTATATGCTTAAAATATCCTGTTACACCCCCATACAAACAGAAACTGCAAGGTAAGTTGGGCCGACTATTGCTATCACCATCCATTATTGCTACAAAAACTGAAATTACACAACATAAAACCTCTTTAAAATGTGCTAGTGGGTGCATGTTTGCAGACATCATAACCATAACATGCTCAGGCCATTTAGCCCAGAGATGACTTGAAGCTAATAACTGTAACATAAAAACAAATAAAAGACAACTAAATCAGCTATCCATCAAAACTCTAATACAGCAAACACTAATCACCTATCCCTGCTAACACAATCTAAAGAGAGCAAAAAGGTAATTTCCCTTTCAAAGTATGAAAAAGGTGATACAAATTAGATATAAAGCATTCTTATGCCTAAAATATGCCTACAGTTTTTATCACATTTGTGAAATTTCAGCATCAGGAGGGCTGAGCTCGCTTGTTCCTGCTGCAAGAGGGACATTTGTATTGTTTAATGTGTTCGGCCCTTGCCGGCGTGATCTTGACACACTTACCATGGAACCACCTCTCACAGACATCACAGCATATCCAAAATTCATCAGCATCTGCGGCATAGTCCTCTCCACATGCTCCACATAAGGTTTCAACATGCTCATCTTCAGCTAAACCTTCCTCTTTCTTGGTATGATCTTCATTTGGGTACTTGGGCTGAAACTCTGAAGATTTCTGCCATGTTTTCATGAATAAATAAGACTGGGATGACAAAAATTGTATCTAGCAATTAACTGGTAAAAAAGTAACACAGGCAGTGCCAGCAAGTAAATTCCCATGTTCCAAGAGGGTATTTGATTTTAATAAGAAAAATACATCAAGGAGATCACAATCTAAGTCTGTTATGAAAATATTGCAGATGCATGTAAGCTTATTCTATGTTTTAACAACAGAGAATAGGGAAAGTTTCATACATTCAACACAATTCCTGTGTAGTTACATATCTAACACCCAAAGGTTGATATTTACACTTATATCACTTCGATGTCAGGCATTAGAAGGTGCATGTGACTTCAAAAAAAGGTAATGATAGTAGTATTTTTTATATGAAGCTAAAGATTTGAATGATATGTATGCACCAATATAAGTCTAGGAGTTAGTATGTAAATATACAAGAATTGTGGGGGTATGTATGTCAATGCCCCTTCAGAAAATAATAATGTCTCGAATGGCAAGAATTGAACTAAATAACTATAAGAAGCTGGTCAAACTAAAAAATTACCCTTCCAATATATTCCTCTTTCAACATTATAAGCAACATGAACAAAAAATTGTGTTTAACATATAAATATGTTCTATTTCAATCAGACAAATTTCCTGAAAGAAAATGACTTGGACATAAAAGTAGAGAACAAAGCAGAAATCCTGAATTAAAAATGCGACAATAAGTTGGCATAAAAGAATTACACTCATAACTCAGCTTTGACCACCAACATCATTATCATCATTTGCATTATCCCAGCAATTTATGAGCATCTTGTTGAATCATCATTTCCCTTCACTCTTGTGGAGTGTTACAAGAGCGCTTAAATCTAATATTCACAAATATTATTGAAAAAAACATTTCGTATCTATGCTACCTTAAGTTCTATGATATCTCTTATAATCTTTGAAAACTAATTTTATTAACTTATCTAATGGGTACATTATTTACCATTTGTTGTACATGCACAAGCCATCTAAAAGTTATTTTCAATAGATGGTACTCCAACCATCCCTCCAATATAACCAAACCATTCATTAATTTATCTTTCATATCATGCATGCATCTTAGTAAATAGCAAGTCTAATTATTATTTATCCAGATTAATGCAAAATAACATGTCTAATTATAATTTTGTAAAATTTACTTCTCAAGCGTCACAGCTCAAATAATAGTCCTAAGGTGCATCTTTATTTTAATCTCACTCAATCTTGAGTCTGGCAGATATATACTTAGTTCCTTGTCTTGTCAATTTAAAAAAATTAAATATATCATATAAAGACATCACTTTACTTCTTAATTATATTGACTAAAGCTTGTAAATATCACCCCTGAATAATAATATATCATATACTTAATTTTTATGCTACGAACTCTAAGCCTCCATCTTGTATATGCAATAATATCATATATTGTCTCCTTATTCTAATTTTATATTTATTCAAGAAGACTCACTGATTAGAACTCTATCATTTGTCAAAAGAAAATATGAAAGCAATTATATATATATATATATATATATATATTTATATATATTT
>NW_018164869.1:3239697-3271026 GCF_001263595.1 Phalaenopsis equestris | reverse complement strand
TATATATCTGTGTGTGTGTGTGTGTGTGCGTGTGTGTGTAAACATCTATACAATCAACACAAAGAAAGAATTGGCCCAGTGTTAATCCTCCATGTAATTCTACTATAATTGAAAACATTGAGATCACTCCAAAACAAACAATAACAGGATTCATAGATCCTTCACGCATTACTTTAATAATGTCACCGTACCTTTAATACACATATTTCCTTAATGTACACTAAATCAATTCTGATGGTGCTAAATCATATGCTGACTCATCAAGACCAATAAAAAACAAATGATGATTTTTTTAATTTTATATTATTCTTTATTAATTATCTCAACGCAAAATTCACTTTTATGGCGGATCTTCCTAAATGTGAAACTAAATTAATTATCTAAAACTATAATAAATTTTTGTGATTCTATTCTCCATTGCTCACTTCAATAACTTTAATGTGCAAGTCATAATTTAATCATTTCATTATTATCAAAATATTAAATATCTAATGTAATTAAATATTGATAATAAAATACTTTTTCAACTATTTGGCATCATCTTAGCCAACAAAAATTTCAATAAAAAAATTTAAAAATAAAACAATTGAAGTATTTCCTCAAAACTCTCAAAAGTTATCTTTTATAAAATTAAAGCATTAAATTTATACATCTTAAGAACAAATTATAATTTATGTTTTAATCAAATTATAGTATACCTCAATTTTGTTCACTATTTTCTTCCAAAATAATTTCTTTGAAGCTCCCATTAAATATTTTCTCAAAGTATCATTTTCATAAATCCTTGATGCCTTCATTGCTAACTAACATCCATTTATATTTGCATCTAAAATATCCAACATAAACAAAATAACTTGATCACTTATATTTTATCTTAACTATTTTAAATATCACATTTTTCTTAGTATCAAGCATATTTTATAAACTGTTAAAAATTGTGACATGACTTGTGGTAATAATAAACCTTTAAACCTTTAAATAACTCAATTAAGAAAAATTGATATTGCCTCTTAATGGCACCTACTTCACAAGTGTCATTCGAGTGACACCCTCACCATCCTTGAAAACTTTAACTAGAATTATCTCATCTCATCCCATCCCTTCACTCCACGCACTCGTGCGCGCGCGAGAGAGAGAAGAGAGAGAGAGAGAGAGAAAAGAAGTGAGAGCAAGAAAGGGTTGTGCCCTAATCATAGAAGAGCAAAAGAAGAAGAATTATGATGTCGATTGTAGAATTATTCAATTTTGCACATTTTTTCATCAACTTGGATTATAAACTGTATGTGTCACTTGCAACTGACGCCCTAAGACAACCCTTAGCCTACTTTTCTACCACAACCGGTAAAAGTTCTGGCACACCCTAGCAAACGGTTGTCAACCCTTCAACCCCACTCAAGTTAAATTATGGTGCATCACTTATAGGTCATGCCTAGCCAAAAACCCATAATTTGAAACATACGACAAATGTATGAAATGTTACTATATGGCCTCAATACTGAATATGCACAAACTTGCTTGAAACATGATGGAACAAGCATAAAATGATATTATACGGCACATTGATTAATCATCATCAAGAAATCTAGCAGAAAAATAACAGAAATGTATGATATGATACTATGGGCCCAAGGTATTGAATACAGAAAAACTCGTAGATTTTACAAGGGTAAAACAAAAATCCACAAATGTTTAGAAGTAAATATATAGCGCACCACTTTGGAATTCGATTTTGATTTGGAGTTTTGGTGGTTGTTTGCAGCCCCCGCTCTGTTTTTCCCATTCATAACTTCATAAACTGTCGGCAGATCGTTTATCCTGCTAAATAGGCGCTTCCTGCATTAGAGTCATAATCAGAAGCAGTAGCCAGTGCCTTGAACAAACTGTAGGGATAGCTCTATTCTAACAAACTATACTATAATTTACATCAGCAAGCCAATGAAAATGTATGTAAAGGAACGGTACTCGATAAACCTAGCACGTACGAAATGATCATGGATCTTTAAATTAAGACGAGCAATACAAGTTTTAAACTACACATCAAAATTTGAAAAGCATGAGATAAAAGATTGTAAATATATTCTTATAAAACTTATATGGACCTTTATGTTTGTCATAAAGTGGTAATCATTAGGAAAAATCACTTTAAATCAATTTTAAACACAAAGGAAACGAGATAAGTTTGGAGACAGAAAAAATTCCTCAAGTACTACTAATTAAGCAATACATGTTGCAGTTAACATCAAAATAATCACCTTCCCTAAGCTCAAGAATAATCTCAAAATAGCAAATTTAAACTGATGCAAAAAGCAAAAAGCAAAAAAAAAAGGATAAAGATAAATTTCTGAATAAATATGGCTTGTAACCATCCACAGGACCTTGCAGGTTTCACAGATGGAGATCTTTTAGCCATTTCTCACAAGCAAAATACAATTAAAACCGAAATAAAATCTGGCATACAGAATAACCACAACCAATAAAACTCACAAAACCAAAAGCATAAAAAAAAACTCCTTATATGACAAATAACGTGAAATTAGGGTGAACGGTAAAGTACAGTCTGCAAGCAACATTGTTAAAATGGCGGACAGAGTGGGGTAATGATGGAGCTCGAAATGTGGATACAGAGACAAGAATACTGAAGAAAGAGACTTCAAAAGATATGAAACCGGTGAACTGATCCAAACTGTATGCATTTGCACCAATTCACCTTCATTTTTTTGTATATGTATTCCTGCCAAAGTTTTTTGACTGACCCTAATATAAACTTCTCAAGTTGTAAAGACATAATCACGAAACTTTCTTTAAAACATTTATCATATATGAACATCTTCATCTTCAGCAGATTCGTAAGTCTCAAACACAAATTTAAGTTTCCAACAAAGACAAATATTGTGCATAAGATTTAGGAAATTCACAAGGTCTATCTGATGGTTCTCTGACCAAAATTAATTGTGGATATGGTGAATTGGGAAAATAAAATTTATATACGAAAATGTTTTTCATTTAAGTTGAACAAAATGTCTAAGAGAGATGATTTTTAGGCAAACTGGTAGAGTTTTCCTTCTTTCTTTAAGCAGTAGAAAATATAAGAAGATGCAAGACTTTCATATGATGGAAAAATTTACGTCCGAGGCATTCTTTAGCTCTCCTAGGCTAAATAAAGTATATGTCCAAGTCAGAGAGCAAGTGCATTCATTTTAGACAAAAGCTACAAGCAAAGCAATTGGGTCGTGCCTAAGGCGGCGACCTTATTGGGTTCACTCTGTTAAATTCAGCCACGGTAGTTGTTTGGCTGCCAACTTCTTACTTATTTTGTGAAAGGGCTCTTAACCCCTTAGTTAAATGGGATCATTATATTTCAAGGTCATAGATTCAAGCCACATACTTTGCAACTTATCGCTCAATATTCCCAAAAATAATCTACCGGCTTTCTAGGAAAATGTATTGGGAAGACAAATTTCTCTACCTGGATACTATAACTTCAGGAACTATATCCATGGTTTCTAAAATATAGATTGACAAACTTGCCCTTATCTTTCAGTTGAAATTATACAAGTTTGTGTCATCACAAGTCATATGTATAGTGTGATTTCTTAATAACAATACTCTCAAATGCATCGGCAGTTGCTCCAACGGCATCCGGCCTCTTGTGAGTAGAATCTTATGGTTAAAGGGCTCAAAACTAGACCAGTGGCTCGTCCCTATAATACAAATGCAGGCAATCTCTTCTACCCAGTGCTGCAAAGCTCTAACAAGTAGCATAGGCAATAGGCATGAAGAATTATTTGAAGTAAAAAACTTCTTCTATTCATTAATCACTTGGGCTAATATATAGCCTTACAAAATTTTAACAAATAACTCCCTATACTTCTTCTATATTCCCTATTTACAATTAGGAAGCTAAACTAGATTCAAATCTCAACACTTCCCCTCAAGATGGGCAAAAGATATCCACTAAACCCATCTTGTCACATAACTTAGACAAATCAAAAGAGCTAAGTCCTATTGTGAGACAGTTAACCACTTGCTCTCTAGTGGCTACAAGATGTAGCAGCACTAGTTCGTTATTCAGATTTTCCTTGATGAAGAACCAGTCAATCTCCACATGTTTTGTTCTATCGTGTTGCACCAGGTTGTTCGCAATGTTGATTCCTGACTTGTTGTCGCACCACAACTTCATTTGAGCACCTTGATCCACCTTGAGCTCTACCAATTACGTTCTTAGCCACATCAACTCGACAACTCCTAAGGCCATGACCCTATATTCTGCCTCTGTTGTTGACCTCGCTACTACCGACCGTTTCTTCCTCCTCCAAGAGAGAAAGTTGCCTCCTACAAAAGTGCAGTATCTAGATGTGGACCTTCTGTCATCAATACAACTCGACCAATCAGATTCACAATAGCCCTCATTGCCTACATGTCCATTCTTCCTGAAGATCAACCCCTTCCCTGGTGCACTTTTCAGGCACATCAGAACTTGATACACAACAACTATGTGGGCCTTCCTCGGATCATGCATGTAGCGACTCACCACGCTTACTGCAAATAATATGTCAACACGAGTGTGACACAAATAGATGAGATGACCCACCAACATCTTGTACCTCTCTCAATCAACTGGCTCTCTTGCCTCTGCACTCAACTTTCTCTTCTGATCAATTGGTGAAACTGAAGGCTTGCACCCCAACATTTTTGTCTCTGTGAGCAATTCTAGTGCATACTTCCTCTAAGATAGAACAATTTTATCTGCTCCACGAGCCACCTCAATTCCAAGTATCTAAGTTGAATCAGGTCCTTCATCTCTCTTGCTCAATCTTGTCTTTAGTAGCACAATCTCTCCCTCATCATCACCAATGACTAACATATCATCCACATACACAGCAAGTATAATGGTGTGACCACCCATTCGTTGAGCAAATAATGTGTGATTAGCATTGATTTGTTCATAGCCCATGTCTGCCACTGCTATTCTGAACCTGTCAAACCAAGCTCGAAGGAACTGTTTCAAACTGTATAGTGACTTACTCAATCTACATACTTTGCCCATTGTTTGTTTTGTACCGAAGCCTGGGGGTACCTCCATGTACACATCCTTCAACAGATCCCCATGAAGAAACACATTTTCACATCCAGTTAGTGTAACCTAAATCCACCATTCATAGCTAGAGAAATGAGAGTCCTGACTATGCCCATCTTCACTATTAATGCAAGTGTTTCATCATAGTTGATGTCATATGTCTGACTATACCCTTTAGCCGCCAACCGTGTTTTTTAGCGATCAATTTTTCCTTCTGATGGCTGCTTCACTGTGAAGACGCATTTGCACCCGTCTGTCTTTTCCCTGCTGGTAGCAAAGCGAGCTTCCACTTCTTATTCTTCCAAAGGCACCAAGTCCTCCGGCATGACAGATCTCCACTTTGGATCCTCCTTAGCTACCTGCCAACACTTGGATATAAAAACAGCGTCCAAAGGTGCATTGAATGCTCCATATAAAGATGATTTGTTAGAATATGAGACAAACTGAGCAATGTCATGTGAAAAACCAAAACAATCAAAAGAATAACGAGCATGAGAATGACCAAAATTGTTGCGAGAAGTCCTCCTTAAAGTCATGGGAGTGAGAGGAGAAGGAAGAGGAATCATCTCACCTGTGTAAGCTGATTCTAAGGTGGATGGTGCAGATGTATCAGGAGTCAGGGTAAACTGGGACAAAGGATTTGATGGCACGAGTGGCACAACGGACAGTGTTCCCTCATTCTGCTACCTCCTCCTTGTATACACTCTCAGTTCCCCTTGAGCTTCAATCTCACCACGTAAAGGCTCATTTTCATCATTGTTCGACTCTTCCTCAACTTTATTTTTCTCATTCATAATAGATCCTTCCCACACAATGGGACAAGACATCGTTCCCACATGTATCAATTTCTCACCATCACCAGTCTCCCCCTCTCGGGTCATGCCTCCAGTATCTAACAAGTCACCAAAGAGTGAGATTACCTCCAAGAAATAGAACAGTTTGAATTCTCCAAACGCCACATCCATACTCATAAATAAGCTCCTCTCTATTGAGCTTCAACAGCTATATCCCTTCTGAGTAGCAGAATAAACCACAAAAACACACTTCACAGTGTTGGGATACAGCTTCCCTATTGATGGTCTATTATCTTCACAAAACATACACAACCAAATACCTTCAATAGAAGAATCTTGCTATTATCTCATTTTAACAACTCACAACGAGATTGTCACTCCAACACTCTCCAACACTCTTGAGTGCATTCTGTGATCAATTGAGCAACTATTAAAATTACTTACCCCCACAAGTGTTATGAGACATTCATCGAGATCATCATGCTTCGAACTATCTCTCGAAGGTGTCTATTTTTCCCACTCTATTACTCCATTTTGTCCGGTGTGAATGGACATATGGTTTGATGTTGTAACCCCTGAGCTAACAGGTACTCCTCAAACACCTTATTGGTATACGCTGTAACATTATCAGATATCAATATATTCACTACTGCACCGTATTGGGTCTGAATCGCCCTATAAAAGTCTTTAAAGCAAGCAAACAGATCACTTTTGTTCCTCATTAGATATAACCAGGTAACACAAGAAAAAATAATCAATGAATGTCACAAAATATCTATAATCATTCATCGAAATTGTAGAACAATATCCTCATATATCAGAATGTATCAAATCGACACCAGAGCTCAAATTCCCAAACTGGCATAAGAGCTCCTAGTGAGCTTTCCAAACTCACAAGCATCACACACCAATTCCTCCTTATTTGTTTTTTCATAAAAGAATGGATACAAACGACTCAATAAACTGAACGAAGAGTGTCTCATGCACCTGTGATGTAGCAACAATACATCCTCCACACTCCTCTCAGATCCTCCTATTCCAGCATTCTCAACCATGGATGATAAGGTTGAGTCAATTCTCTCTCTATTCAAGTACCAGAGTCCATTATGACACATGTCAGTCCCAAGTCTTTGGTCAATCCTATTAGCTTGAAGGATCACTTTAGGAATATCAAATGAAACAACACATTTTAGTTGAAGAATAATAGCACTAATGGATATAAGGTTCGCTTGAAAGGAAGGAACACACAAAAATATTGGACAAAGTCATAAAATCGGTACCATCACTATACCCTTACCAACCATAGGTTGTGACGTACCATCAGCAGTCTGAATGCTCTCTAGAATCGCTAGATGAGTATAGGAAGATAACAACCTAGTATTACCAGTCACATGTCAAGATGCACCATAATCTACTATCCATTTTAGTGTTCTTGTGGTAGATATAGAGGTAAAAACATGTGTATCATGAGTACCTTTTGTTGAGTGAGCATAAGTAGCAATGTTGCCATTGGATGACGATAAGGTGGATGCATCATCGATCACATTACTTGCCGCTCTATGCTTCCTGTTCAACATCTTCAGTAATTCGTGATCTTCATCAGTAAAGACTACCCTCGTCTTTCTCTCATTCTTTGCTACCATCAGATTTGCACGGTAACCTCTTCTTCCACCCCTTGGGCCGCTACGATTACAAGTACGGCCTTTAGAATGTTCACGTCTACCCTTCTCTTTCTCTTTGGGTGGCTTTGGACAAGCTATGCTAAAGTGCCTCATTTGTTTGATAAAAACATCCCTCCGAAGGTTGGATCCTTTGGTAGCATCAGGGAGTGTCCTTCCACTGGAATCTAAGGATTGTCCTTTCTGTCAGGGTGAAAGGGAATTTCAGGCCCTCCAGTAGCCTCACAGCAACAACACTAGCCAACTGATAAAAATTAGCATATTAGAGAATAGGAAATTGCTCCTTGATCGGCTATAACAACGTAACAGCAATATGCAGCCCGCTGTTGGCACCATGAGGAACTCCTTGTGCCTCAACATTCCAAATGGACCACCAGCCTTTGTCTCCACATCCTAAATCTCAGCCGAATGTCATGCCAAACGGAGCATGATTGGTGCGCAATTCTTCTTAGCAATGAGTCCCCGAAGCTTCCTCCTGGCCTTTTCCAAAGCCTTCTCGTACTCTTCACTGACGAAGGGATAAATGACCTGGTCATTCCCGATCAAACCGATCAACTTAGAGAGAGAAAATCAAGCTCCAACCTTCTGCTATGCAGCATGCCCAGACCACTCATCCTTGCCTTGCAACGACCCGCTCCTCTCTGCGCAGAAGCGACAGTCCGCACTTCTTACGTCAAAACCATCGTGTGATCTCTTCCTTCCCAGTAAGCCGCGAACGAGTCGTTACCTTCTCAGTTAGCTTTAATTGCGACTGTGTCATTCAAATCACGCCGCAATCCTGTCTCCATTTCGCACACAGGCCGTGATCCCTGCTCCATTCCGCAAGCAACAGGCCACGCTCCCCTTCTTCACACGAACGAGTGCGAATCTCGCATCTCAAATCCTTCTCAGTTAGACTTCGTAGCCCTCCTCCCTGCTTCACTCCAGAAGCACCAAGCAGCACTCCCTTCCTTACGTGTACAAGTGAAAGGCTAGGTCCATGAGGGAAGCAACAACGGGATCACAACTCACAGGGACCGCCGAAGCTCCCGTCTTTCTAGTCTTACATTATGTCCTCCCGCGATCGTCGGTCAGAGAGTCGCGATGAAAGAGCATTTCAAACATAATAAACAATTATGCAAGCTCCAACAACCATTACCTCTGTACGCAGCATTCATCTATTCACCTCATACAAAACAGAACATCCGACATGACAGTTCTTCCAACTTCTCAAACAAAGCACTCGGGCAATTACTCGATATTGCAAACATTAATATATTAAAAGACATCCACATAACAAGAAAACCAAGAATATATGCCAGAGGCATCTCTGTATCTTCAAAAAGAAAACCATTAGTATGATTTTCCCAACCCAGATGATCTATACACATACAGCAGCAAAAACCGAGAATTTTTCTCCATAATCTCTGCTCAACATAGAGGCATGATACTGAAATGGACAAAAATATACAATGTAACAACAAAATTGAATTGCAAAACATCACACGGCATTTGAACTGTTTCAACAGCAAGATGAATATAGTTTACGAATGAATAAAAAAAATTAAAACTATCCAAGTGAAAAGCAAAATTTTGAACAAATAAATCCAAGAAAATTCTCATATAATAAAAAAATTAACAATTATATAAAATGGTTTATGCTGAATTGGTTAAACAATTACCTGCCAACTTCATCAAAGCCAAATCTAGCACCAAAATAAAAGGCCACAGAAAGTAACCATGCATCACTATGGACAGCCACCAATGCTAACCAATCTTTATTTTGCATTCCATCCCTAGCAAAGTTAATGCCCAGAGCAGGTTCAGGAATCTCAGGTGGAACCTCCTCTGCAGGCAAATTAACTTCCCATTGTTCATTTGGATGCCCATAGAGGCACAAGTTTTCCTTCTCTGTCATATGTACATCCAGTTAAAAACAAGGAATAAAAACAAGAACTAAATTAGAAAAATACTACATCAGAAAACCAGATAGACAAAGTAATACAGAATCGTCATCAATTTGACATATGCCATATAAAGCCAAAACATAACCATGTTTCTTTAGATATGACAGGCAACGGAAATACACCACATGGTCTATTTCTACGGCAATTACCGATACTAGAATTAAAAAAGGAAAGAAAGGTACTAACGAGAGATGAAAGGAGAGAGAGAGAAAGAGAGGGAGAGAGAGAGAGAGAGAGAGAAGAGGAAGGCAGCTGCTCACATTTCAAAATTTGTAATTCCATAATAATTCATAAACCAAGCACCAAGGGTCCTATTTATATTGAAAGGAGCCCTAGGATTAAAAGCAAATAAAATAGCATGAAATAGAAAGGAAATAACAAAAATATAATAAAAGATGAAGAATATATAAATAATTTCTGAACACAAATATTAAAATAAATCTGAAAATATTTATTCAAACATTTTCTCAAAGTCAAGTATAAGCCTGGATCAAATGGCCGACAGAAATTAGAATGGAGAAGTTGCTACGAGCTGAAAACATTAAGCAGTCAGTACTGAGTGGTAAATCATGTTGGGAGAGAGGCGAAAGCTAAGATTTTTAGGGTTTATAGCTTAGGTTTAGCAATAAGCATGAGGCACTGAGCAAGAAACCATGGACAATTGGGATTTTAGATTGCGGTCCAAATTGTGGGATTCTGGATACTTTATAACACAACTTCAAATAATGGAGAAAATGTGATGCGAGGGTGGAAAGAGAGAAGTGTTTGGCTTAAATTCAAGATGCCCTCAACGCCTAAATAAAGCTGTCAAAGAAAAACAGATGTTTGACTTGGATTTTAGATGGCCCCATATATAAAGGAGTACGAAGACCTTTCCCGAGTAAAAATAATTAATTTTCAATTAACATATGCACTAAACACGCTTGAAAACCCCAAGTATGAGTGTAAAAAGCTAAGTATTCATGACTAGCTTGTGAATGTCCATATTTGGCTCATCGTTAACATAAGAAGCTAAAGTGAACAAGTTGTTTTTATCTTTCTTTTTCCAATTATTACTAAATAAAAAAACATGAAAATTATATCAAAACATGCTTGATAAAAAAATATTCGACTAAAATTGAAAATATGCTCGATCATATGTTTTGACATAATCATCATTTATATAAATAAATATGTAAATATATACATAAATACATGTAAAGTTATCACTCACGTTTTTTATTGTTAAAAATCAATTAAAAAACAAGAATTAAATTTCTAACATTGAAATGATCTTGCACTCGACAAATTTTTTTTAATGCAATAAGAGGAATCAATTAATTAGTTGATGGATTTGATCATCATCAAATTAAATTTTTGTTCACGTTTAGTTAGATAATTAATTGCTGAAATTTCTAAAATTGTAATGTTTAAAATTTTAATTGCCGGATATGATCAGTAAAAAGAAATTAAAAAAGAGTTAATGTTGTGCCATGTAGATATAAATTTACTAGTAAGTAATGCCCATGTGGAAAAACTTTTTTTTCCCCAAATTTAGCTACAGGTATTCTAAGGCAAAGAGGGGGATATCTGTCCCTACTTCATAAGTCTTTCGCACCATTTTCTTATGTGAAATAGAGAAACAAGCTAAGAAAAAGAGGAGGAGGAAGAAGTGGCATTGACATGAAAATATAAAGAATGTTTATCATGGAATTGGTGCAAAACGGCAGATTCCCTACTTCTCCTCTAAAGGAAAGACTCATCATTGTTCCAAGCTTTCCATTTTAGAATATAAGAAGTTGGACTCTTCCTCTAATATCTCCATCATCATCATCCTCTTTCTCTTAACATCAGTAATTGCTACTATGTAAAATCCTACATTGAAAATGAAACAAAGTTCAATTTCAATAAAAAACTCCTATTCTTCCCTTTTGCATGTCCTTGACGATCTAGAGTGCACATTTGCTTCGACAGGGTTTACATCTCTTGAATTCATTCAAAGTAATGTCTCTCTTCACCGTTCTTTCCATTACTAGCTCATGAATATGGAGGAAAAATGCATCTTTCACTGAGGGAGAAGTGGCTTGATGAGTAAATGGAAGAAAGCTCTTGCCTTGTGGGAGGCTTGTCATGCGCTTAAGCTCAAAGATCCCGCCATGGAGAATTACATCTTTACTGAAGCTAAAAAAGGCTTCCTCCCCCAATTGCCTGGTTTCAAACTAGGTTATTTTGTTAATTAATTACCTCAGGAAAACCCCCCATTACAATCTTGTTTTCAAAGTTCTGCTCTAATTTTAAACTATTGTTCTAAATAGGCAATTTATTTTATTTTATAATGAATATCTACTAATAAGTTCTCTTCTCCTTCGGTAGAGCTCTGACAACAGGTAAGACGGTGTCAAAAATGCCACTGGTAGCTATTGACTGAAGGTTAGGCAATATGAATGGGGATGTTATTATAAAATGAACGTAACAAAATCTAATATTTGGGAGGTATTCAAGGAAACCTTAGAATTATCCTTGGATTGGGTTTTAATATATATATATGTGTGTGTGTGTGTGTGTGTGTGTAAGCTAAGCCAAGGTACCATGATTTTACAACTTCTTATTTTTTCAATAAAATATAAAACATTGTGATTTCAATTTTTTTTGCTAATAAATGAGTTAAACAACAACAACAAGCATTTATCCCACTAAATGAGAACGACTACATGAATCTTTTTTGTCCATTATGTCCTATTGAGTGTCATATTTTCATTTAACTCTAATAAATTAAGATCATATTTTATACAACATATGCAAGTCTCCCTTTTTATACATCTATCTTTCTTAACAAAAGACAATTTTAAAACATCTGCTCCCCTAACATGGTCATTAGATGCTAAATATTTAACATGACCAAACCATCTAAGGCGGCTCTATCTAATATTGTTTGTGATTAGAGCTACACCAACCATTTCAAGGATATATTCATTTTGCATTGTCTTCAAGTGTAAAGCCACCCATCCAACTGAGCATTCTCATCTCAGCAACACTTAATTTTATTTTATGGTTCTCTTTTACATACCAATATTTCGCACCATAGAACATTGCACGTCTCACCACAATCTTATAAAATTTTCCTTTAAGTCTACATAGTACTTTTCTATCACACAATAAGTCTGATGCATTCCTCCACTTCAACCATCCAACTTGAATTCTACTAATAACATCCCTATCTATATCACCATCACTTTGAACAAGAAACCCGGGATATCTAAAAAGTTCACTCATTTCATGATTTGATCACTAATTGTTACAACCTCGCCACTAGATCTACTACTATTAAAATTAACTTTAATATATTAAATTTTGGATCAACTCAAACGAAAGCCATTAGATTCTATAGTTAACCTCCATATATAAAGTTTTTTTTCTTGAAATCTCTCTAGTCTTATCCACAAAAAATGATATCATCAGTGAAAAACATACACCAAATTACATACTCTTGTAAATGTACAGTAAGAACATTCATAACTAAAGCAAAAAAAGATATGAGCATAAAGTCAATCCTTGATATAATCCAACTGAAATAAGAAAATATTTGACCGATCAATCTTGTGTTCGAAATCAAGTAATAGCTCTAGTATATATATCTTTAATGATTTGAATATAAGTAATATCAACATTTTTCTTTTCTAGAACTCTCCAAAGTACTTCCCCTGAAACATTATCATATGCTTTTTCTAAGCTAGCAAAAATCATATATAGATCTTCCTTACTCTTTGTGAACTTTTCCATCAAACCTTTCAAAAAACGTCTAGCTTCCATAGTAGGCTTTCTCAGCATGAATCCAAACTGATTTTGAGAAATTTTTTTGAATCACATCATAACCTATGTTCAACTAGTCTCTCCCATAACTTTAATGTATGATACATTAACTTAATTCATCTATAATTTTAACACTCTCATACATTCTTTTTATTTTTAAAAATAAAAACCAATAGACTATTTCACCAATCATCATAAATTTTTTAGCTTTTTATAATAATATTAAAAAGTTTAGTAAACCAAGAGCTTCTCATATTTTTCAAATATTTTCACATTTCTATTCTAATACCATCAAGTCATACTATTTTTCAACACTTCAATTTTGTAAAGCCTCATCAACTTCTATTTTACTAAGGCTAAATTTTTAAAATTTTACATTTTAAAAAATTTTAAATCGATGCGACTTTGTCACATCAACGGTAAAGTCACCGCAGGCGTGACAACTTAGTAAATTATTTTTTTATTTTATTTTATATTTTTGTTGCCGAAGCAGAAAAAGCAAGTAGGAGATGTTGACAACACAATGCAAGCTTGGTAGGCAATGTTTAATTGATAATTTCAATTAAGTTAAATTTGAAAAATAATTCTGCAACTTTTTTTTTATTTTGTATCGTTCTCATTGATTTAGACAAATCAAAACCTGTTTATGTGTGCGTGTATATATATTTCTTCCTATTTAATTTAACTTTTTCTAAAATAAATCCCCAGAAAAATTTGAAAACGGAAATGAGGCAAGTCAAATTATTAGATTAACTTATAGATTTTTCTATCCACAAATATTTATGTATTATAATCAATCCATCTTTAGCAATTTTATTTAAAAAATTTTAATTTACCAGAATTAAAAGCACTAAAAAATTCCAAGTTCAATGAAAGAATTTGTGACTCTGTTATTGGAAAATACTAATTTTTTGGAAGACATGATATTTACTGAACTGCAAGAATTTCTTAAAAGTGAATGGTTATTTTGAAAATTAAAAAAAAAAACAAATAGTGTTTTTTATTCAACGTGTAGTTTTCTCCCTCTACGAAATTAAAAATATATATATATATTTTTTTTTTATTTTTTTTTTTATTTTTTTTGAAACATGTGAGGCATTATACAAAATAGGAAGTTGGACCGAAATAAAAATAGTTATTTGACTGACGGAAGCACACAAAATTGGAAATTTATATAGAGTTCAATAAATAAAGGCAAATATTTTAAGACATTTATAATGCCAAAGATTAAAAAAAAAATTACCAAGTCGCCATGTCAGCAGCAAACTGGCGACTTTGTCGATTTAAAAAAAAAATTTAAGTTTCATTTTAAAAATTTAGTCTATTCCTAACATGATGGTAAGAAAATAAAATTTTATTATTACATATGACATTAAACACTAAAGTCAATCATGTTTTCACAATTTTCATTGAAAATTTTATTAAAATAATTCACCCACCAATGTTGAATACCCTAGTCTAAAAAGAGTGATTTTTTATTTTCATTATTAATATGTTTTACTTAATTTCCATATAACTTTAGTGATTTTTTTATAAATATATATTTCTTACTTTTTGGCATCTAATATATTATAAAAATTATTAAAAGCAGAATTCTTAGCTTCATAAATTATTCTCTTAGAATCCTTACGGAACACCTTATATTTTTTCTAATTCTCGAAGCTTTTACATTTAAATCAATTTTTATAATAAATTTTATTTATCTTTTATTGTACATTATTATTACACCTCAAACAATTTTTATTCATAAGAGTTTTTTATGTCGAATCTGCAAGCACGATTTTGCAAATTGCTTAATAATACTTGTTATTTAATCCCACATCGTATTAGCTTTTTTCATGAATATCCCAAATCTTATGATTTTGGAGTTTAATATTAAGAAAAATTTTATTTGTGTCTTTTAAATGTTCTCGTCTGATACTGTGATAATTTTTCAATGTATTTTTTATTTTCCAATCCTTCAACTTAAAATTCAAAACAAATAATTAATGTTGGATATTAAAATATTCATTTAGAATGAACTTACAATCTTTATAATCTCGATGATCTATTTTTCTCATAAGAAAATAATTAATTTATGTTTTATTAGAGTCATTCTTATAAATGATTATATGTTCATGTATATTCTTAAATAAAGTTAAATATGGCAAAATCCAATATAGCTCTATCTTTTTCATTGATCATTCCAAAATCATAGTCATCATAAATGCTTTTAAAATTTTTTATCATTCTACCTGCGACATGTTTATTTAAATCTCCTACAATAATTTTTTTTTTATTCAAGAGGCATTAATTATATTAATTATTATAGAACATTCCAAAATTTTTATTTTGAACATTTATACAAACTTATCTGGAGATTATAAGCACTTGTAACATTAAAAAACTTAGTACCAATAATAATCATTATATTTATAATTTTATCTCTAATTCTATTAATTATTGCATTATCTTTCCAACTTTTATTTATAATTACACATATCATTTCTAGCATAACAATTACCTGAATATCTAAATTTAAAACTTAAGTTATCAATTTTCTTAATTTGTTCTTCAAGTCATTTAGTTTCTTGAATGCATAAAATATATATTCTTTTATAAATCATAATTTCTACTAATTTTATTAATTTATCTATGAATGTACCTATATTCCAAGTTTTTATCCTAATATTAGTTTCAACGACTAATTTCTTTGCTCGCATTCATCCTTAATGTGAGAATCCTTGTTTATTCAATACTACATGGTGCAACGACCTTTGCGCTCTTTTCATTGCATTCAGGCAATACAACATGTCGCTTCCAGATGACGCCCTAGCATTGATAATGATCTAAATGATTCATGTCATAATTTTTTGACAAAATTTTTATGCCAATTGTCAACTGCTTAAGCCAATCCTCCATTTCTAGCATTCAAAACTTCACAACTGGCAATGGAAGTGCTTAAATGAGTTAAACATAAGAACATTTTTTGTCTATTAACAAACTTGACTTCATTCTAGTTTGACTATAAAGTTAATGCATCATTCAAACAGGCCCCAAAATCAATTAAATTTTGTTCATTTAAAACCATCCCTCATAGTAAAGCATAAACACAAGTATAAAACATCTATTAGGTCAAAAATACATTTCTTCATCCCACTATCCCTACATCGATTGTAACCTATTGAAGAAAAACCAACAAAGTAAAAAAAAAAAAAAACTGCATAGTGTTAACATTAGATAAATTTTAAAGTTTAAAATTAGAGAAAGCCAATGTTTGACAAGGAGCTTTTGGAGCAAGCTCAAGATGTTCTTTCATGTAGAGCAACTAAAATTGCCTCAAGTTAGTTGAAAGTAGTGTTTGGCTAGGGAACAAATGCCTTAAGATCAAAACATTATTCCAAACGTATGAAGTGTGTCCTTTGCATCTAATTGTTAAGACATACACCTCATGTTATCAACTTAACTAAATTAATCAAGAAGTACCAAAGAGAGTACATAATAAGTTCACTTATTTTATTTGTTTAATTTCTTTTAACATTATATTTTTGTGTAAATTGGAAATAGAATAGAATCATATATTTTTTTATCTTTAGACTTTCCTCTTTTCCTCACATTTGAAAATTTTCAATAATATTTTTATTCTTCAATGAAAAAATAGAAAATACAGGGAAGTAAAAATAACTATGAAATCCTCACCCGGGTCGCACTGCTGGAAGAATTCCTCCACATCTGCCAAGCAAAAGGAAGGAAAATTTTCCGTAAGTTACAGAAATGCCAAAATAGAACAAACCGAGCCCCTTTTCCTTTTCAAGGAAGAGGAAACCCTAGGAAGAGAGGCGGGAGAAGGGGATTTAGGAAGAAGAAAAGGTACCAGTCGTGAGCGCCTTAATAAGGGCGGCGCGCCGGGCTTTATAGTCATGGAAGACTTCCTCCACCGTCCGAGGGTTGTACTGCGGTGCTCCTCCGTCCATTGTTCCGGCGACGGCGAGAAATCGAGAGACGTGATCTCACCGGCGGCGAGCGGGAAGAAGGAGATATGGAGGGCAGAGTTAGAGGAATGAATGTTTTAAAAGGAGGGAAGAATATTGCCGCATGGAGAAAGAAGAAAGAGACGGGTTGGACATAGAAATCTGACAGTTTAACTGTAATTGAGAGATTTCGGAGTCCGGAGTTCTAAAGATTGAATTTGGACACTCTATTTACATGTATATTATTTCAATACCATCTCAATATTATCGATTCATAGAAACGTATATTGAAAGTAATATTCGCTCCTAAACGTATATGATCTTTTTTTTAATAACTTAGGCATTGTTTGAGAACGAGGCTCTGCTCTGTCGCATTGCAGAGTATGTTAATAGAATCTTTCGTTTTTGTTTGGCTCATCTCTGACTTTGGGAGTTGTGTTAACCGCACGTGTATTTCTCTTCCATTTTAGAACTCGAGATCTCCAAGACTTTCGCTCTGCCACCCAACGTTCCATTTTTCTGAAACTAGAGCTTATCGGGACGTTGCTTTTAAACGGAATTTTCTTGAAGGTAAAGCGTTGTCAAACGAACCCTTAAGCGCACTATGTCAAGTATTAAGTGTGATCTGAACTCAAGCATCTATGAATGGGACACGAAGCCCTCGACCATTCGGCCGCCTATTCAAAAACATGTATATGAACATTATTCGTACATCCCTCTCGTAGTGATAATTTTATCCATCCCAATCTATATATTAGATTATAAATGAATACAAATATCATATACAAAAAAAATATTTTTTTTTTTACTTTCCATATTCTATAATAGCAATAATGTGAGAAATGCACTCATTCTTATAATTCTTTTAGACAAAATATGTCATACTAGCTATTTTTTAGCCAACATACTCTTGAATTGAAAGGGACACTAAAATGTAATATAAATAAATATTTGAGAAAGAATTTATTTGATTTTTCGCACTTACTCAGGCATAACTGTTAGAATGTTGCCTCCCATCATGAGGTTGTGAGTTGAAATCATACATATTGCTCTTTAAATTCACTTTTCCCGAAAAAATATATCGGTCTTAATAAATGTATTAACAAAGTAATAAAACTTGCTTGTTGATGAAAATTGTACCCATGATTTTATATATATATTATATATATATATTCTTCTTTTTTTTATGGAGAGCAATATTTTTTTATGTTAAATCATGCTTGAATATAATTTTACTAGATTTGTGGTTGGATGGAGTAAAAGATAATATATTCTAAACAATATTAGGAAAATAAATATTATAATTTATGTGTCTATATTTATGTATGTATATGTTTTGAATATATTTTGGTCAACACAAATAATAATCCATATCAACATATCATTTTTGCTACATAAAAATATTGTCATCAAATTCATCACAATTATCAAATAAGATTGGCAAAAAAGAATGATTGTGCATGTTTTTTTTTTTTTTTTTGTATTGAAGTTTAGCTTTTCAAATACTATTATTAATGAATTCTACAATACTTTGCTCACAATTCTATCAAAAAAGTTTCAAGATATATCATTAAGGAAATAGTCACAATTGCAAAAACAATTTTTATTATAAAGCATGGGTTAAGCATTAGACTCTTATGTGGTGAAGGTTAGTGTGTATCAAGTAATGTACCTTGTGATTTTAATAATAGATTAAAGGCTTTGTCTTAAACTATAGCCATGCATCTTATTATATATATTATATTGCTTAAACAGCCTTTCCTTTTAATTAATGTTATGAGGAGTTTGTACATGTGAAACAGGAAAAAAATATTTCGTTCAAACGTCCGAACGGCCAATCACCAGCGGTCACGTCGTTCATTGATGACGTGTATGACAACGTGACCGCCGATGATTGGTCGTCCGGACGTACGGTGTCTGGATGAAACTTTTTTCTTGTAGAACAGAGAGATTGTACTGTAGAAATAACTCAATAAACTTATTCAATAATTATGAAATGGAGGAATAACAAGTTGTAGAGGGTTGAATCCAAATTGTTTTTCTTCAACAAGATGGAGATATACATTGTTAATTTGAATCAATTGTTGAGATTATCATGGTAATAATACAGGACGGTTTGAGTAGCGAGCGAAGAGATGAAAACTAAAATGCACTCATTCTAGAGTATATAGAAGAAGGGCTTACATATTATAATGTCGTGATTTTAGTGAAAATTTTAAAACAAATAATAAAACATATAATAAATGATGGATGTGTAAGTTTAATTAAATTAAACTTATTCTTCTACCTTATTATTATTATTTTTTAAAAAAATGGTGAGAGACTATTATATGAACCTCCAATCACTCATAATGGTGAGAGACAATTTGAGTACCACCTCCTTCAGGTCAACTGTGTCAGAGGAGATTTGAACCCCCGACCTGAGAGATCTTACACCCAGGATGTCAACCAACAAACCAAGGTACACGACACAAATACACTCATATCTATCTATTTATCTATCTATCTATCTATCTATCTATCCATCTATATATATATATATATTATAGAATTAGTAATAAAAATGATGATTTACTTCTATGTATCTATGTGATCATTTTCTACATTTGATAAGAATATTTAAAATATATCACTAAATTTTATCCTTATGACCTTCCAAATATATATCTCATGGTGCTAAATAATTATATAAAATACTTGGTTTGACATTAACAATTGCTATAACAATAGTTGAGCAAACTTTTCCAATATAAACATGATAAGAGTTTCTTACCCAATCATATGGATGAAATACTCAAATGAATGAGTATATAATTGCATATATTAAAAAATATATATTTAATATTATTTATAATTGGAATAATAATACAACAGTTTTAAAATATAAAGACTCCAAAGGGGAAAGCATAGGCAACACTCCTATCATTGTAAAAAAGTTTAGCATATATTTATTATTTTTATATTAAATTTGAAAAGTAATCAATGTCAATCGTGATTAAAGAAAGATTAATTTTGTTCAAATAATGCTCAGACAAGTCATAGTAAGGTTGGTAAAGGCTCGATTAAGGTGTGAGATAATTTTAAGCAATATTAAATTTTAATTTAAATATTTTTAAAATATTATTTGAAAACCGCCAAAGTTTTGTCATTTTACATCACAAGTGACCTTCTCTGTTCCGACAACATGACTTTCAATGGAACTTCACTGAACGGGGAAGCTCCTTTGAACACTTGAAACACATAACTGATGAACCTGACGTATTTCAATTTCGCAAGCAGCAAGTTTATTATCAGTATTTGTTGAGCCTTTCTTATAGATATAAAATATATATTTTTTATTTCCTTTTGACATGGACCTCATTTTTTATTTTCACTAGAGATGCACATTTAGTTCCCTGGTTTCTTGGTCCTCACATTTGATTAGCTAAGAAGGGAAAAAGAATTAAATATGTGAAACATACAACTACAAATAGCCTATCATTAAAGTGTTATGTATCTAAGGTTAAGAATGAAAAAAAGACAGCAGAGCAGTTAACGTATCTGGTTGTTTAGTGATTAAACTCTTAACAAAAAATATGTTGAAGAACATATTGTACCATGAAAAGAAAACTGCTAGTGGAAGTGCAGATTTTCTAACATTCAGCTTTTATGGAAACATAACAGCATCAAGTAGTTTAAAATGTGCTAAAAAAGGAGAGCACTAATGGAAAGGATGACAAACTTATAAGAATTTGGACTTGGTCTGAAATTTCAAGGAAAAAAGCCCTTTCTTTCTGAATATATAATAGCATCTTTCATTGCATTTAGAAAATCCTAAATTTTGTTACACATAAATCTTGCGACTTAATCGCTGCCTACCATGGAAGCAGAAAAACCTATTGGTTTCATTTCATTTGACAGATTTAGAAGTTGGCCGTCCAGTTAAGGCGGCCAAGCTGGGACTGCTGAAATGCCCCAACCTGGGGGCCTCCAGCAGCCAAACCCACAGGAGGTACCTGATGGTGAACAAGGTGATGTGGAGCAGCAATGGAAGCAGGCTGCGGTGGGTGATACATACCAGGAGGGTATTGCATAGGAGATGGTTGTGCTGTTGCAGCAACAGCATTAAAGGAGGTATGGCCACTAGCAGTGGCGGCGGCAGCTGCAGCGTGTGCTGAGACAAAAGCTGTTGGATGAGATGCGTGCCCTGATATGTTGTAATATGGCATCGACTGAAGGCTTGGAAGTTCCCGAGGGGTCTGCATCCACATATCAGAGGTCTCAGCCTACAAAAGGAACCACAATATATAAGACGCATATGAGAAATGAGTGTATAACTCATTCTCTGAGTTCAGGTAGGATAACTTAATCTATTTTTTTTAAATGCTTTAAACATAAATATCACTTATTATTGCTAGTTAGATCTAACAGCAAACCCAGTTTGGCAGAACGATTGGTGGATGAAGCAAATTCTTTTTCGTTGATCATTTGCATTAAAAAGATGATATTAATATGAGGACACAAAAAAAAAGAAATATAAAAAAAAAAGAAACGAGAGCAAGGTCACACTTCTGAGCTTTCAAATTGACAGCCTTCGGAAATTAATCTCAATTGATGTCTTTAGCTCTCAATTTTAGAGTTTGAGGATCACCAAAACCAAAAAATATCACCAATAAAGACATTAAAAAAACAATTTCACAAGATATTTTTTTAAGAAGGCTATCATAAAAAATACTTGAAAAAAAAAAAGAAAAAAGACGGTAGGAAATTCAATTTTCAGTTTAGTAAACGTGTTGATGTGCCTTCCGAATACGGAAAACAAGGCAAGAAGAAAAGAATTAAAAAAAATTAACTTATTTAAAAATACTTTCAAACAGGACAAGAGGAATATTATTCAACTAGAGCCACTCAATTTTAATTAAGTTTAATTTATAAGCAAAAAGGTCCTATGTTTGCATTGTACAACGGCTAAATGAAACAAGAACAGAACTCCTAGGTTGAAAATCATTAATTTAAAAACAAAAAAAAAATCAAAACCAGCAAAGCAATCAAATGTGTGAAATCACTCTTCTGCAATTAAAAACATAGAAGAGTCATTAAATGTAGAAACTATTCCAATTAAAAGTACTATATTATTATACTTCAAATATTATAGCAATCATGAAGACTAGACAATCCATGTAGAAATATATAAATTGCTTGAATGGCATCATTGAAGTTACTGGAATTATATTTTAACTTGTTGATAGACGCCAACTAATATCATACCTGCTGATTCGGAGCATAAAGATTATTTTCCTTGTACTTGATCCTCATCATATCCTCGAGCACTGTAGCACCTCCAATAGGGCTAGGGGTACCAATTGCATAAGCAGCTGGACTTGAAAAATTCCCATAAGCAGTGGAGCTCCCGGCCGGTAAAGGCTTATACTGGGAATTGGCATACTTCACTCCACCTGTGGGCAAATGTGAACTGTTTCCAGGCATCAGAACATAGCTATTTCCGGTTGAGGGGTGGGCATAAGCAGGATTGCTTGAGTAGCTTGGCAAGGCCATAGGAGGGACATACACAGGTGAAAGGATGTGGCGATATGGCATGAAATTCGGATAATGGGAGATATGAAGCTGTGGGTAAATTTGTGCCAATGTTTGCTGTTGTTGCTGCTGTTGAGTAATGCCAGTTGGGGTCAAAAGGTTGCTATTTGCTGAATGCAAGTTCAAAATCTGCAGCCAAAAAGAGCACAGAAAATGCATTAGAGACACCATAGCACATTAGTATCCAGTATTCAAAATATCAGCACCATATATAATGCCGGTCATATATAGACTTCAGATACATAATGCCAAGCATCTCCTTTAAAAGAAGAATATACCTATAATGCCGCGAAATATCAATAATATCAATAGAGCTTTCATGTTCTGCTCAATTGTAAATGAAAGTGATATAGTGGGTGCAAATTAAAAAGACATATATTTAAGGAGGATTTAGGCAGGACTTAGATTAAATCTTGCCAAATTGTTAAAATAGACAAAATAAATTCCCTGCAACTTTAAATCAAGTTTCGACCCTGTTTTGCCATAAATCCTGGATTTGTTAAATTCTGATATCCAGCAGATTTAAGAGATTTGGCAGAATGAAATGCATGTAAGGGAGAAAGGAAAAAAAAATACCCACAACATCTAGGCCTTTGCTTGCAAGTGCCTGCCATGAATTATCGCTTTGCCTGCAAACCCCGTCATGACTTTTCACTTATTTCTCCTCGAGAGTTTTGATTGGGAGTGAAAAGGGGAAAATGATGGGGTTTCAGATTATGGTACTAAGGGTTCCAGGTAAGAGGGGATTAAATTAATAAATATAAATTACTTAAAAAATATTAAATAACTATTATTTATGATATAACATGATTATATGAAAATTTTTATTTTTTATTAGTTTTAATATATATTAGATAATTATTTATGAAAATATTATTTCATAGAACTTATTTTTAATTTAGTTGAATCAAGTTGAAGTATTTCTAATTAATTTAATTGATTACAACTTAACAATTAATTAATATAATATTTTAAGTTTATTTTTATTTAGTTATTCAATTAAAAATAAATAGCTAATTAATGACAAACTAGTGAATATTAAAGCATTAATTATTATTTAATTAGGTTAGAGAAATAGTAATTAATGAAAAAATTAGCTTAGTAAATAAATATTTAATAAATGATTAATAAAGATTGAAGTACAGAATAATGATTAATTATTTTTAATCAAAATCTAATCAATAATTATTTAACTAATTAATGAGTAATGAAATTAGAAATAATAAAAAATGATTCAAAGCATACCAATATTAATAATTTAATCATCAATAATTAAAATTAAAAATTTATTTGTATAAATAAACTTAAATCCTAAAATAAGTAGCCAAACAAAAACCAGGATTCAATTGGATTCGATTTAACTTTTATCCAAATAATTTTTAGGATTTAACAGCCTCAAGATTTATTAAAACTAAACTTATAAAATTTACAATATCCTAATTATAGCCATATAGCCCCTAAGCAATCAGGTGAGATGGTTAACAATTATATCTTTGCAATGCTTTAAAATGTGCAGGCGTCATTAGTGTCACGGACTAACTTTCTTCAAGTTATCCGTGCGGCTTTAGCGCTCTCTCTTAGCACTAAATCAGCCTAACCTTCTCAACTAACAAATGAAAGCACTCTCTTGAAAGTAGAATAGGAAGAAGAGTCAGAAAAGGTAAACACTTCACTAATAAAGAGATATTACAAAGCTTGAAACCTTGAAACCTTGGATGGATTGGAATGAGGGAAGGGACTCTAATTTATAGCTTCCCCCATGTCTTTGGTCTTACACCTAGCCAATGTGGGACTATTTTCCATGGGAAGCTTTACAATATAATATTCTATATTCTAGATAGTTTTACATTGTTCTTATGTACATACATATTCTAGATTCTTCTAGGTTGTTTCTTTAGGCCTCCATCTTCCATCATGTCATAGTAACAGTGGGGCGTGACACTCTCCCCCACTTAAGCTCGCAATGCCCTCATTGTGCTTCTCCTCTTGATACAGTTTGATCTTCTCCTTGAATTGTCACAGTGTGTCTTCATGCTCCCAACTGGCCTCGCTATCCGGCCATCCTTTCCACTTGATGAGAAACTCTTTGTAGTTTGGTACCCCTCGCCGTCTGATCACCCTGTCGGCCATTATTTCTTGATTTTCTTTGTCGAAAGAGGAGATTACTACTGTAGGCGCTCGGTTGGAGATCCCTCTTGATAGGTCTTCTATGTCTTCCTTGTAAGGTTTCAACATGCTTGCATGAAAGACAGGATTTATCTTCAGTTTTGGTGGCAGGTTGAGCTTATAAGAGACCTTTCCCACTTGTTTCATCACTTCAAAAGAGCCTTCATATCTTCGAATCAAACCCTTATATACCTTCCGAAATGTTTTGAATTGTTGGGGTAGAAGTTTCACAAGGACTAGATCTCCTTCTTTGAACTCAATATGCCTCCGTTTTTTGTTTGCCCACTTCTTTATCTTCCTTGCGGCTTTGTGTAATGCTGCTCGAGCTATTTCTCTTTGCTCGCTCCAAGATTTGGCAAACTTGAAGGCTGGCGGACTTTTCCCTTCGTAATTGGTTGTAAGGGAGAGGGGAGTCATAGGTTGTTGTCCCATGATTATCTCGAAGGGACTCTTGTTAGTGGATTCATTTAGTTTAAGGTTGAAAGAAAATTGAGCCACATCCAGCAACTTGGCCCAATTTTGTTGATTGACACTCACATAGTGTCGTAGATATAGCTCTAAGAGGGCGTTGACCCTCTCAATTTGTCCATCACTCTGCGGATGAAAGCTTGTGGAAAAGTTTAGATCTGAACCCATCATTTTGAATAATTCGGTCCAAAATCTTCCGGTGAAGCGAGGATCTCGATCGCCCCCCATAGTGTTACCACGTTGCATAGAAAGAGTCTTGCAGCTTCCTCGGCAGTACAATCAGTGGGTGCAGCGATGAATGTTGCATACTTGCTAAATCTATCCACCACAACTAAGATGCTTCCAAATCCACCTGATTTGGGCAAGCTAGAGATGAAGTCCATAGAGACGCTCTCCCATGGTCTTTGAGGAATAGGTAGTGGTTCTAACAACCCCCTTGGTTGTTGAAGGACAGTTTTATCTTATTGGCATACAAGACAAGGCGAACATATTATTCTATCCCATTCTTCATCCCTGGTCAATAGTAATTTGTTTTTAGAAGTGCAAGAGTTCGTTTCATACCTGGGTGTCCCGCCCATAAGGAGTCATGACATTCTTTGATTAGCTTCTTTCTTAAGTTGCCCCATCTCAGTATGTAGATGCGTCCTCCTTTGGTGAAAAGGAGATCTTCATCCATCCAGAAATTCCTGGTCTTTCCTTCCTTCACTAAGGCAATAATACTTTGGTTTGTGGATCGGAGACCAAACCTTCTTTTATTTTGTCTATGAGGGAGCTAGAGACTTGTGACAGGCTTGCAAGTTCTGCTTACCGGCTTAGCGCATCTGCAACTACATTGGCCTTCTCTGGCTTATACTCCAAGACGTAGTCAAATTCTGCCAGAAAATCTTGTCATCTTGCTTGCTTGGGGCTTAGCTTCTTCTGAGTCTGGAAGTAGCTGGTGGCAATATTATATGTCATAACTTGGAATTTGAAGCTGAGCAAGTAGTGTCTCCATACTCTAAAGCAATGTATGATGGTTGTCATCTCCTTCTCTTGGACTGTATAGCGACGCTCTGTCTCATTAAGTTTTCTGCTTTCATAGGCAATTGGGTGCCTATCTTGCATGAGTACCCCTCCAATAGCAAAGTCTGAAGCATTGGTAAGATCTTCATATACCTTGGTACAATCTGGAAGGCTGAGTACGGGTTCTTCAGTGATTGCCTTTTTGAGGTCTTCAAATGCTTCATTACACTCACTATTCCATTCCCATGGCTTATTCTTCTTGAGTAAGTCCGTCAATGGAGTTGCTCTTGCGTAGTAGCCCTTTATGAATCGCTGATAGTAGTTAATAAGTCCCAAGAAGAATCTTAATTCGGGTACCTTGGTAGGATGTTCCCAAGAACATCACTTCTTGTTTGGCAAATGAACATTTTTCTTTCTTGATGTAAAGCTTGTTTTCTCTAAGAACTTTGAATACGTCTCGAAGATGTTTTAGATGATCTTGGAGAGTGTTGTTATACACCACTATATCATCCAAGTAGACAACAACAAACTGGTCCAAGTATGGTTGGAACAGTTTCTTCATCAAAATGCAAAATATAGCAAGAGCATTGGTTAGTCTGAAAGGCATCACCAAAAATTCGAATGATCCGTACCTGGTCACACAAGTGGTCTTGGGTTCATCCCCTTCTGTTATCCTCACTTGGTAGTAGCCTAATCGGAGATCCAATTTTGAGAAGTATCTTGCACTCCCAAGTTGATCAAAAAAATCGGCAATGAGGGGGATTGGATATTTGTTTTTCACGGTAATTTTGTTCAAAGCCCGATAATCTATGCACATACGTAAGGAACCATCCTTCTTTTGAAATAGAACCGGAGCACCAAAGGGGCTTTTCGATAGTCGGATAAATCCTGCCTCCAATAACTCTCTCAATTGAGTGCGTAGTTCTGCCAGTTCCGGAGGTGCCATGCGGTAAGCTCCCATTGCTGGTGGCTTAGTCTTTGGCTCCAGCTCGATTTGGTGAACGACCTCCCTTCTTGGCGGTAGTTCCTTCGATAATTCTGGTGGCGCCACATCTTTAAACTCTTCAAGTACTTCCACTACTTCCCTTGGTGTGGCTTCTTCAGGCTTCAATTCTTTGTTGGAGTCATGAAGGATGGCCAAGTAGCTCTCCTCCTCTTATTGAATGGCTGATAGCATCTTGGTCTCCTGTTGCCTAGCTCTTGTTGTCGGTACAAGGCAAGCCTGGTCGCCTCCCATGATACACATGCTATTGGCAAATGGTATCGGGAACGCCCTTACTTGGTCCAAGAACTCTATACCAAGGATTACTTTGAAATCATCCATGGGAATGATGGAGAAATTTAGTGTACCTGACCAATCCCCTACACAGGTCTTCACTCCTTTAGCCACTCCATGGATTGGCCTAGCTGCAGAGTTAACTGCTTTGATGGAGCCCCCACCTCCAGTTGTCTGCAGACCCATCCTCCTTGCTTCTTTGATAGAGATGAGTTGTGAGAAGCTCTTGTATCTATCATCGCATTAGTAGATGTCTTCCCTATAATCAACTCTACAAAGAAAAGTCCTTTTGCGGGGGCTTTTGGAGAGGAGCGTACCACATTGAGAAGTTGTATGGTTCCCACCTGAGCGTCCGTGTCATTTTCCTCTATCTCTTGATGGCTTGCAAGGAGAGAGTTCAAAGCTTTCTTCTGCAGAAAATCTCTTACCCAATGTGGTCCTCCACAAAGGAAGCAACTGTTGTATGGTTTAGTCATGTTGTTGTTATACTTTCCTTTGTCTCTTGCTTTGAATGAGGTCGATTCGCGACGATTCTATTCTTTGTGTTGCTCTCGGTCACCCCCACTTCTGACAAAGTTGTTTTTCTTCTCCTTTGGCTTTGTAGACTCCTTTGTATAGTCCACCAAGCTTTCTGCAATGGCAATGGCGGAAGCGAGATCTTGTGCACTACGTCTCCTAAGCCCCGTCTTTGCCCATTGTTGGAGTCCATCCATGAAGTTGAATAGAGCATCTTTGTCTGACATATCAGGGATTTCAAGGACCAGACTGGTAAACTCCTTTATATATTCGCGGATCGATCCCATTTGCTTGAGTCTTCGTAATGGGGCTCTAGCCTCATCCTCCGCATTTTCAGGGTAGAACTACCTCTTTAGCTCTTTTTTAAAGTCGTCAAAAGTGGAGATGGTACACATACCTTTTTCAACATCTCCACGCCTTCTTCTCCACCATAGCATAGCAATATCAGAGAGGTAAAGAGTAGCAAATTGAATTCTTGCCTCTTCATCCATGATCCCCATTGCTCTGAAGTATTGCTCCAGCCCCATAAGAAGTTATCCACTTCTTTTGCATCCCGAGTTCCTCCAAAACTCTTTTGCTTTGGCACCTCAATCCTCTTGGATTCGAAGGTTTGATGGTTGGTGGGTGTCGCTAGTGCCCTCTTGCACAACGAAATGTCCCACGCATCTCTTCCAAGCTAGCACGCATGTCACTCATCTCTTCCTTATAGGCACTTCACACCTCTTGGAGCTTCCCCATAAAATCCTCCTGCAACTTAACCACTTGGCCCATTAAGATTTCCTCAAGTTGGAGTATCATACCTCTGATTGTTGAATGGATGGTGACGTTCTCCTCCTGGAGTCCATCAACCCTCTGGCCAAGATCCTCTACTTAGCCCTCCATGTCATTCATTACCTCCATCCGAGCAAGGCGTGAATCAAAGCCTAGCATGATCTCCTTAGACCTCTCATGTGGCTTGGGTCCAACGGGGTCCCTTTGCTCCTGGCGACCTCGCCCTTGAGATGACTCCACATTAGTGGCTTCCGACTCCCATCACGTGCTCATTGACGCTTTTCGCCATTCCCTCGAACCAAGGGTCTGATACTAACTGTCACGGACTAACTTTCCTCAAATTATCCGTGCAGCTTTAGCGCTCTCTCTTAGCACTAAATCAGCCTAACATTCTCAAATAACAAATGAAAGCAAAGTGAAAGCACTCTCTTGAAAGTAGAATAGGAAGAAGAGTTAGAGAAGGTAAACACTTCACTAATAAATAGAGTTTACAAAGCTTGAAAGCTTGAAACCTAGGATGGATTGGAATGAGGGAAGGGACTCTTATTTATAGCTTCCCCCATGTCTTTGGCCTTACACCTAGCCAATGTGGGACTATTTTCCATGGGAAGCTTTACAATATAATATTCTATCTTCTAGATAGTTCTACATTGTTCTTATGTATCACTATTCTTATGTACATACATATTCTAGATTCTTCTAGGTTGTTTCTTTAGGCCTCCATCTTCCATCATGTCATAGTAACAGTGGGGCGTGACACCACGCTCTGGATACATTAGCATGGGATAACACCACAGAATTTCGGTCATATTGTGTTGGCCTTAGAGATCGGAGTAATGATTAATAGTCTCACAGTCTCACATGATTAATAGTCTCACATTAGCTAGGTGTAGGGCCGAAAAACAGTATTTAAGTCCTGGGTTGCCCACCTCTCTCAAGGGCTCTTTTGAGAGGTGACAAGTGGTATCAGAGCAGATTACTGTCTATCAGGTGTGTGGACTCTTTATGGTCCAGTGGGATCTTCGGTGGAGCCGATCCGTATCGAGGGTGTCACGTGATTGAGTGGAGGAAAATGTCAGGACAAATAGTCCCACATCGGCTAGATGTAGGGCCCAAAAACAGTATTTAAGTCATGGGCTGCCCCCCCCCCCTAAGGGGTCTTTTGGGGGCCATGGTCAAGTGGAACCCTCGATGGAGTCGATCCGTGACGAGGGCATCACGTGATTGGGTGGAGAAAAATGTCACAGACAAATAGTCCCACATTGGCTAGGTGTAGGGCCGAAAAGCAGTATTTAAGTCATGGGCTGCCCACCTCTCTTAAGGGTTCTTTTGGGAGGTGACAAGGACTGTCACGGACTAACTTTCCTCAAGTCACCCGTGCGGCTTTAGCGCTCTTTCTTAGCACTAAATCAGCCTTACCCCTCACAACACTGGACTTATGAGCCCCAAGCACTCTTAAGAAGAATAATAGAGAGAAAAGAATACTTTGCACTTGAATACTTGAATGTTTTTGATTCAATGCTTGGGCAATTACCAAATTACAAATGAGGGGAGGAGCTCCAATTTATAGCCTCCTCCATATCTTTGGCCCATCTAACCAATGTGGGACTATTCCATGTCCAAGAGAAGCTTCTAGATTACAATATAATATTCTATCTCTTAGACTATTCTTATGTACATACATAACTCTATAACATTCTAGGTTATTTTTAAATTCTCTTTAGAGTTTTTCCTTCTTGCTCTCTCCGGAATCTGGTGGAATCTTCTAGAGCCCCTTTGATGACTCTATATTTTGACATTCTCTAGAATCTTCCATCCTGTGCTCGTCTTGATGATTTCTCGAATATGGCGGAGCGTGACACTCTCCCCCACTTAAACCCGCAATGCCCTCATTGCGACTTTCCCTGCACCTTGGAAACTGCCTCTTGGGTTTGCCCCCATACTTGGCAATCTTTGGCTTCTCCTTGGTGCAACACGTCTTCCTGGTTGGCAGCTTATCTCTTGCCTCCACCACGTTCCTTGGCACCCCAACTCTTTAGGACTTTTCCCCTTCATTGGTATGAAGGATAGCCAAGTTGTCCCCCTTGCCCTGTGAAATGTCATCCCTGAACTAGATTGCCGATAGCGTTTTGGATCCTTACTTGCTTAACCTTATTATCGGTATTGAGCAAGCTAGACTCCCTTCCGTGATGCACAGACTATTGGCAAATGACATTGGGAATGCTCTTGCTTGCTCTAAGAAGTTCATTCCCAGGACAGTTTTGTAATCATCCAAAGGAATGACAGAGAAATCTAGATTACCTGACCATGCCCCAATGCTG
>NW_018164869.1:3213832-3239355 GCF_001263595.1 Phalaenopsis equestris | reverse complement strand
TTCTAGGGAGGGCAATCCCTTGCCCAATGAAGTCCTTCACAAAGAAAGCATTGATTTTGATATGGCTTGTTGTTGGTCTTCCCCTTGTCCCTTGCCTTTGTTGGAGTTGATTCACAACGTTTCTCTTTTTTGCCCCACCTTTGATTTTGCAACTCTTCTTATCTTCAGGTTTTCTATGCTCCTTTGAATAATCAACCAAGCTTTCAGCAACTGCGATGACAGTGGCAAGATCTTGCACTCCTCGCCTCCTAAGCTCGGTCTTTGCCCGATGTTGAAGCTCATCCATGAAGTTGAAAAGAGCATCATTATCTGATATATCTGGAATTTCAAGAACTAGGCTTGTAAACTCTTTGATGTAGTTTTGAATCAAACCTTCTTGCTTCAGCCTTCGCAGCCGGGCTCGAGCCTCGTCGTCGGCATTCTCGGGATAGAACTATTTTAAAGTGGACATGGTGCACAAACCTCTCTCTACATCTCCTTTTCTTCTTCTCCACCAAAGCATAGCGATGTCTGAGAGATAAAGAGAAGCAAATTGAATTTTTGCATCTTCATCGACAATCTCCATCGCTCCAAAGTATTGCTCTAGTTCCCATATGAAGTTGTCCACTTCCTTCGCGTTGCGAATACCTCCAAAACTCATAGGTTTTGGAACTTCAATCCTCCTGGCTTCGAAAGTGGGATGGTTTGTGGATGACGCGAATGTCTTCTTGCACAACAAAATGTCCCCACGCATTTCCTCCTCCTCGAGTCCATCAACCCTTTAGCCAAATTCCTCTACTTGGCCCTCCATGTCATTCATTGCCTCCTCCATCCGAGCAAGGCGTTAATCAAAGCTATGCATGATCTCCTTAGACCTTTCATGTGGCTTGGGTGCAACGGGGTCTCTTTGTTCCTGGCGACCTCGCCCTTGAGATGACTCCACATTAGTGGCTTCCGACTCCAACACGTGACGTTTTTCGTCATTCCCTCGAACCAAAGCTCTGATATCAACTTGTCACCTCCCAAAAGAGCCCTTAAGAGAGGTGGACAGCCCATGACTTAAATACTGTTTTTTGGCCCTACACCTAGTCGATGTGGGATTATTTGTCAATGACATTCTTCTCCACCCAATCACGTGACGCCCTTGTCACGGATCGGCTCCACCGAGGGTCCCACTGGACCATGGAGAGTCCACACACCTGGCAGACAGTAATCTGCTCTGATACCACTTATCACCTCTCAAAAGAGCCTTGGCAACCATGTGTTTGACATCCTTTAAAGAGGTAGACCAAAGCATGCGTCTTGGACATGGATATCACACCCTAACTAAACTAATGCAAAGCAATGTTTGAACTAGCACTAGCAAGTTCAATTCTATAATACATAAAAATTGAAGAAAAGTTGGAACAAGAAGACCGCTGTAATAACCTTCCTCAAATCATTTTGAAAGCAAACGAAATACAGGCTCCTCTGTAACAGGCTTCTCTTCGTTTCTACTGAAATCGCGAAATACCATAATGAGGCGGTTGGAGCCGCAACCTTATACAGGAAGGAGTAATAGTTGAAACATACAGGGAAGAAAAAAATGGAAAAAATAGCTCCTCCCCTATGTATATATTTTGTGAAGACATGTCTGGGAAAATAAGTTCTCTTCGGTTGGGAGTGCCACTGGAAGGAGAAAGTCCCGCTCTTCAAATATCGGTGGCGGCTCTCCAATTAGGATTTCCACAAGAGAGAAAAAGAGTAAACCACACCCAAAAAAACCTGCCGACAGAAAAAGCTGCAGAAGACGAGGCCGCTGGAAATCACAGCTCCCCCTGAAAGGGACGGCGACAGATTAGGCTGCAAAAACCAATGATGGATTTTTGTGGAAGAACAGCAGGACACAAAAAAAAACTATTTTGTTTCATATGGGATAGTCCTCTGGGTAAGAATAATGGGAAGGCTCGAGGAGGGAGAACAACGGAAAAGACTAGGAAATCCCACAGGAAGAATCAGCGGGTGAATAACCTATGCAGGGGTAACGCAAAGGGGCGAACCAGCGGAGAAGCCATGAATCAAACTGGGAATTATGCTAGAGGGAGAAAATTGTCCCCACTGTAAATGTGGGATTTCCATTGGAGGGAGAAAGAAAAAGCCGCCCCCGCACTTGGATGAAATTTCCACTGCATATGCAAGGCCACCCACTCCACCATGCAGGGATTTCTACTAAAGACAGAAAGTTGCCCCAAATCCCAGGATAGGATTTCTAGAACAGATATAAGGTCTCGCGCACTCCACCACTTTGGGATTTCCAACAGAGAGAGAAAGTAGCCCCCTGCGTTGAGATTTCCAATAAAGAGACAAAATCGGGATTTTTCCCCTCTTTGGGAGCTCGATTTCGGCATGATCGGGTCGTGGAGAGATGTTGCACCGTAGAAAGGAGCCGGCAGATTGGGATGGTGGAGTGACAAAACCACTCTCGACATAGCAAGGTGAAGATTTTTTTCTGGTGTTGAGATTGATTACAGATATTTATAGAGAAAAACCTCTTTTAGTTGGGGAGAATGATGCATACCGTCTCACGGAATTACAGGATCACAAAATCCAGCAATCCTATTTGTGGGAATCTCGCAATACCGCGAAAGAGGAAAATTTGTGATCATAGGCGAATAGAACCTCACATTCCCAACCATTCTGATTTCATCTCAAAAAATTTTTCCTTCTCTGATTTCTTTCTTAATTTTTTATTCCAAATTAGGGCACTTCCTATTAGGAACTTTATATCTTTCTTTTGTTGTTTTGAGAAATGTTTGCTTGGTTATGAGTGTTATAGGGATTGTAATTTCTGATTTTTTGCTTTAGGAATGTTGTATCCTCTTCCTTTTGCAACTTATGTGCTTGTATCTTGCTCAGGAATATGTGGTGAATATCCTCTTTGCCCGTATTGCACTAGTTCATCGTCTGTCTAGCTGCTTTCAGTAAGACTAGCTATTGAACTGCTCCTATACCTATCCAAACACCGTCGAACAAGTAAAATTTTGTCCCCACGCTATTCCCCAATCACCGCTCTAAATCTACTTCCTACACACCTTTTAGGAGCTCTAGAACGATACCACAAAACACGTCCTAATACCTTCCAAACCTTGCGTGTATAGAATACTTAAATAACTTTAACAAAAGCAATTTAAATTATAAATATGGTTGATCGAGCAACTTAATAAGGGAACTTCGTTCGACAATATTCATTCTCATAAAGAAAATATAGAAGCCTTGTTCAAATACCTGCTATAAATATATGGCGAGACATCAAAAGTATACATAATGCATCAATATGTATCCTAAAGCACTATAAGCTCCAAAATTAGACTAAAATACACTTCAAGGGCCCAATGCAACCCGACAGTCATATCAACATTCCTTTTAAGTAGAAGTATAAGACAAAGCAAAGCATTAAACATCTAAAACAGCATCAATCTCTACCCTACGAGATGATATTGGAATATAAATAACTCTACATAGAGGCTTCATTCAACCATTAAATTCATATAAAACCATTAAAACCTATGAGCTTAATAACATAATTTTTAAGGTAAACCAAAATTATCTCATAAAAACTATATGGTTATATCATGTATCTGAGTTTTCATTTTGTATTTATAACCTCTCAAACACAATCAGTCATGCTAAATGCATCTATGCCTCTCCGCCAAACCTAATATAGTATCTCCACCAATAAACCAAACAAATCATGTCCTTACCATAATGATACCCTTGACCTAGAGATGGATAGCCAAAGACGAGGGAAATCATAGTCCCAAACACTGCACTCAACAATCACAATAAAGGCTTGTTGAACTAAAAGCCAAAAATCTTAAAAGTTGTTATCCTAATCTCAATGACTATAGCTAAAGCTCCCCATTCAAGTGATTGGTTAGAACATGAGGTTTAACTTTAACTTGTATTACCATATCTAAAGCCACTTGAATCTTTAGATTTGAGTCCATCCAATAAAATCCTAGAGGATAACACCGCGAAACTTTGATAAAGTTTATCATCAATCTTCAGACTCATTTCTCAATGCATGGGGTTATAGTACAGTTAGTGATACATATATACGAGGTTATTTCAAAATACTAACTTAATATAGACTTTGGGAGGTCTTAATTCACAAGGCTCTCCTACATAGGAAAGGTAATTAACTAGTTAGCTTCCACACAGGAAGTTTCAAACCATATAATCATGCAAAACCATTTATATCAAGTGTGAAATCTATTATATATTCATATCAATACATCTCATATGAAAACATCACAAGTTTCCTCATTGAAATACTTGAGGATTGGGAACGGTCTTTTTACTTGCTTATTTAACTAGCATGTCCTTTTCATGAGCTCACGATAATGGAAATGCATAATCAAAGATGAATGAATCAAAACTACAAGAATATTTAAAGAAAGTATACCTCGGGTTGAGAAGCTAAGCTTTGCCCACGAACATTATCATCCAAGGTTGTTTGGAAAAAAGGAGTAACATAACTCGTTTCAGTTTCATATGGCTGCTTTAAACATGAAAAATGGCATATTAATGAGACAGGTAAATCCACTTTGAAAGGATTAAATATGAAGATAATGAAGGTTATGTCCAACATCTTGAGTCATAAAGAGAAGTAAAATGTTACTATATTTTTTTTATTAAATTTACACTGCAATGAGATGAAGTATTTTATTTGCAGCCGTGTTAGAAGAATAGTTCTACTCACCAAAAAATCAGGCATGCTTGGGGTTTCTGGTATTCGTTGTGACTGTTGAGAGCTGAATGGCGGGCTACGACTTTGAACCAACTCAACATCCATGTAACCCTCGATGTTTTTATTGTTCAAAGGCTCATTGTTTCCAGAAGGAGGCCGCTGCAATTCTTCAGCAGAAGCAGATGAAGTAGATCTAGAAGTCTCTGGTTGGCAATCAACCAAAAGTCCAACTTCAACGGAAGCCTCATTAACAGGTCCAACTGGAACAAACGCTGAATTGCTGATAAAAGGAAAGTTAATGTTAGCATATAAGCCAAAGCATCTATATGACATTTGAATGAATACAATATATAGTTTCTTCGCACAAAGAATAAAATGACCAGGTTCTTACAACAAAGAGACATATGCATACTTATACTACTATTAAAATAATTAAAACCTTATTGCAATTACCGACCATCAATTATTTCTATAATAATAACCACTCGTTCACTATTAAAGACCATTTTAATTCCACATTACTTCAACATGCAAGTCGGACCAAGTGACCACATTTTCCCTATCCAGCAGTGACAACAGAAGTACTACATCCGCCCACTACCCACTATACTTGGATAAATTCCTTGAAAGGTTGCATGTTGCATCAAAATATTGCTAAGTGTAAAACTATGCACCTAAGCATGTACAATGTGAGATCTATCTTGCCTAATAAGAGAGAAGAGAACATATGAGATTGGTATACATTTAAAAAGAAAACTATCCTATAAGATGAGTTGTGGAAAAAAATGGGCTGTCTTGTTGCGTTCCTTCGGAACAAAGTGAAACAAAATCTGTTTGAAATTGGTAGGAAGGTGATGCATGAACTATCATGTGGTCAACAACTACACCTTCTTTCAATCATACGCTATGAGAAAGCCAATCACATTACTGTTCTCTCCTTCAATGATGATCCCTTTCATCTCAAACCTCCACAGCTCCCCAATGTTTTTGATAAAAGGATAACTGCCATCTCAACTTGAAAACTATCCTAGTGCACCAACTACTGCTCAGTCACAATCAAGAATTCTCTTGTCCCGCCTTGAATAATTACTCACATGTCAGCCATATCGGAAGTTAGTAAAGTCCTGTCCACATTCGTCTTAATCCAACTAGGAATGGGGGGCACCAAAAGCAATGATAAGATAGCCCATAAGGCTGATTAGTGTTGCAGGACTCCCGTATTAGATAGATGTAAGTTTATGTGAGCGCCTCCAGAATAGTAGCAGCTATGACTGTTGAGGCCCCAAAAGATCTCCTATGCTTCTTAGCATTCCAGGCTCAATAACATTTGTGGACAGCACTGTAGTAGATACAAGCTTGGGCATATGAAGATCCAGCAGTAAAAGCAAAAGCTCAATTGGCCTCTTCCCAATTACTGACCAAAGGAATTCTAATCCCCATATTCTAAGCACGAGCATGGTTTTAATAAATAGAAGGCTATTCCAAAGGATAAAACAAATCAATTTCATTCATTCAAAAGCTTTTGATGCAGAAATTAATTGGAGTTAACTCAAACCACAATAAGAAAAACAAATTTGATTACTCAAAAGCAAATAGGATTACAATCAAAGACACTTGAAATAGGAAAAAGAAAGACACACACAAAGACCCACAAGGACGGGACGAAGTTCAAAGGTGGTGGGTTGTGGTTCGAGGAGGTGAAAACTAAGAGCTACAGGTGGTAGGGTAATCTAGGAGCAGCTAGGGGAAGCCTGGCCTGTGGCTGGATTGCTGCTGGGAAGCCAAAAGAGATATGGGAAGGTGGCGGCAACAAGGGGAGCATGGGTGGACTGTTTGGCGGTTGGACAGGAAGCGGGAGAGGGTTGGATGGGGTTGGCAGCAAGCAAGGAGGGGGACTGGAAGGGGCTGCAGCAAATAGTAAGTGGACTGGAAGGGGCGGCAGCAATCAGTTGAGGGGTTGGAAGGGATAGACGGCGGTTGGACAGCAGCAGAAAAACCAGTAGGACAATTCTGGCAGAGACAACAGCAGGTCTGGAGGCTAGGATGAAGGTTGGGGAACCTGGGAATACGATAGAAAAACACCACCTTAGGATGAGTTGTTGTTGGAGTATAACGCCCAATTTTGAGAAATTAGGTTAAATTTTGGCAAATTTAAAACATATCTCAAATTTCGCATCTCTTAGAATTCGACCAAATCAATTTTATAAAATTCTACACGTTGAATCATCAATTTAATATATAACACTAAGCATGAATTTTAAATGTAAAAAGATGCAAAATTATAAAGTTATAAGTTTAGTTGAACATAATTAATCCTAATCTCCTACCATTAATCCTCGCAGTTCCCAGCTGACCTGTTCTGCCATTCTCAACAGTAGGATGTCTTGCACGCGGGCTTGTGTCAGAGACTACACACTTGGTTTGAGGGCTTCTGTATGGGCAATTAGCAGAAAATCAGCTAGGGGGGGGGGGGGGGGGGGATTTGAAGTAATTTGTGAGGAGAATTCATGGAGGACAACCCATTTGGGGTAAATATCGACACATTTTTATGTATATGTTAAATTAAAACCTGAGATAAAAAATTTATGAATATCCTAAGAGATTTACGAATTTCATGTTGTTTGCACTATGTGACAAGCTTAAGACGAGCGTCATGGAACTCGTTGTAGGGTTGCTACGTCAATTTAGGTGAAATAATCATGTGCTAACTTAGAAAAATAATTATCCGTAAGTTTCCATGTGATTATATATTTGACATTATTGCATCTAGAAACTTCTGCACATTATGGATAAATATCTACATAAACTGCATGAATGTAAACTTGATTTGTCACTTGCGATGTCTATGATTTTACTATATTATGAATCTATTATGAATCTGATGAACATGCGCTTATGAAATCATTGCTTGAAGGTATTCATTTATTATGATTCATGCAAATGATACATGAAATGCATATAATAAATGCTTGTTAAAGGAATTATGATTTTAAGAAATGACATAAGTGATATTAAATATGAGTTTTTATATGAATACTTGTAAGTACATATGATAAGGTTAAAGAAGACAACTACATGATTTAAGAAAATATAGAAAAAGTAAATAATTGTGAAAAGGCTATAACCTGACAGAAGTCGTCTCTTCTGACTGTTCCGAACTTCCAATTGCTTGTTGAGTGGACAAGAAGTTTGGATTAGAAACAGATCCATCTCCAAAACTACCAAATGTGAACTTTGTGCACTCAGCTTCTGGTACTCGAAGATGCTGAGGAATGATAACTTGCTGCTCTCCACGAATATTGGCATGTGAAAGCTTATCCGACAGTTCAATATCATTCACCAGGTTTGCGCTTGAGGCATAGTCATTAGAAGAGGCAAGGACAGAAAATGTTTCAACTGTGCTGATGCTATCATTTTTCAGCTTTTGGCTTTTAGGCTTCCACTCCATGTTGAGCTGCATGGCTGCATTATAATAGAATAAATGTATTACAAAAATATCCCTGATGTATAAGGAAAAAAATTATATTATCTTACTAATGTGAACTAGCCAAGTAGACATAGAAAAGACAAAAAATAAATTAATTGAGAGAAACATTACCCAAAGCTTTCGCTTTCTAGTGAGTTCATGGGATGAATCATCCTGCTCCATATATTGAAAACAAAATACTAGACAAATAAAACTGTTTGAATATAAAATCATAAAAGGACAATAAAATTTACAACACTGAGATATAAATTGTTCAAATGAACAAATACATAGATATCATTCTTTCACAACTGGAATCCTAAATGTTTCCTTGTCTGCATTTTCAAGCATAGGAATATACACAATTTGACAGGAATTAGTATTTGGCTTGCTATTGATTCGTTAACGGCATGCTCTAATGGTTCAAAACTAAAAAATATCACACTTCAGAAAAATGAAGTATATTACTTCCCAATAACATGTCGCTACATTGTTTGACAGTACCACAAAATTCATCACTAATAATGACACGGATGCTAACCGCTCCCAATTACGGACACTAAGACTGTGCCCGGTTCGGGGCGCAGAACAGCGCCCGATTTGGGTGCTTCGAAGGCAGGCCAGCCCGCCTAGCATCGCAGAAGCAGGAGCGGCGCAAGAGCGGGAGCGGCGTAGAAACATAAGTGGGATCGTGATTTCTCGCGAGGTTTCGCAAGAGCAAGAAATGCCGCACGAAAACTGGATGAATCTAGTGTGATCCGGCTTGGGGCAATGAATCTGTTATTCTAGAGAATGCTTTTGGATTTCTGTACGCTTCTCACTCTCTTCCTTTGTGTAGAAGCTTCCTCCGTCCAGATGGAGCATAAAAATTGTTATCCTAGGTATGTAGGGAGTCAATTCAGATTGTGTTGTCTTCAGTTTTCTTGTGTGGAGTTCATTTTCACTTTGTAGATTGTATCCGGGGAGATGGTGGTACTCCGATTGTATCCTTCTCTAAGATGGTGATTATATATGTCCCTTCTACCTTCCCCAAACCCTCTCCTCTCCACTCCTCAACTATCGAACTCTCCCTCCGTTACCCCGACACCAAACCATTCCCCTTTCCTACATATTACTATTGTTATCCCGCCTTACTAACTCCGTTCAAGCTCCTCCCAACCACCCTACTACCGCTGCCAACCATGCACACCCTTCCCACTTGTTGTCCCTACAGTTCGCATCTTCCCCTCGCAGCCACCAGCACTCTGTGACCATCATCACCCCCGCTAGCCATCCCGACCCACCTCGTCGATCTCCATCACCCATTGGGATATATTTAGGAGTGTTCATTGTGTCATATGTGCATGTGTTGTTATTTTCGTTCAATTCATATTGTAATCCTATTTTAATATTAATGAAAGTTTGCTTTGTGTTTTCCACAGTTTTCCCTACTAATTTAGGCATTATTTGGTATCAAAGCTAACTCCACCCTAGTCCTATCCCAAGGTTGTCCAACATCCCACCCTACCCAAGCCACCTCCACCCAAATTTTTTATTTTGATTCCCAGCCCCAGCCATGCCACCACGAAGAGGTACACCGGACTCGACCAGGGAAGAGATTCAGCAAGAAAGTCGTCATCTACAATGGAGACTAGCAAAGCTAGATGAAGGAAACCAAGAAAGAGGTTACCTTCATCCGTAATCGATGGAGTCAAAGAAAAGACAGGGACGAAGTGATGAATTTGCTTCACAGGAAAGATCATAGTGACGAGGAATATCGGCAACATCGTTTTGGCATCTAATACCAAAGGAGGCCGAGAGAAGAGGCGCCTTATAAAGATCAGAGGGACAATGGCATCAAGATGGACCTCCCAGAATTCGAGTGGATCCTAATGAGTTTATTGAATAGCTGCAATCAGTTAAATAGATTTTTGAATATAAAGATGTACCAGAAGAGAAATGGGTCAAGCTAGCCGCCATTAAGCATAAAAGAGTGCTTCCCTATGATAGGAAAATGTGTAGAGGCGGACGAAGAGGGAAGATAGTAAAAAGATCACTAGGTGAGAGAAGATAAAAAAAGTAAAGCAAAAAAAGTATCTCCTACCTTACTATCGTTAAGATATGTTACTAAAGCTCCACAACTTGCAACAAAGTGATCTTTCAGTTGAAGAGTTCATTGCCTAATTCGACCACTTGCAGATGAAATTCGAACCGACTGAGCCAGAGGAACATACAATACCCATATCTCGAGGGACTGAAACCTGCCATCAACAATGTGGTATAACTGCAATCATATTAGACGCTAGGGGATGTCCATACGTTAGCCTTGAAGGTGGAAAAAAAACAAAAACAGAGTCGGCAACAATCATCTTTCACGCAGCAACCCTCGTAAGTTGTCATCTACAATTACCACGACCGACAATGATCTCTCAGGAGACACGGGCAAGCCCAGACTGGGAAATGACACTACGGATCAAAGCGGGAAGAAGCAAGAGACCCCAACACAGTGTCGACCAAGAAGTGCTACCAATGCCACTGCTACGACCACAAGGCCTCCAATTGCCCACAAGCAAGGTAATTACACTCACAAATCAAGGTATCGTAGAAGAAATTAGCGATGAAGAAAGTCGAAGAAAAGGATGAGTATTAGCTTCCCTCAGATGAAGGAGAGGCACTTGTGATTTGACGGTTTCTGCAGGCTAAGGACATTAGAAATTCGCAGTGGCTTCACCACAACATATTCTACAACGGTTACACAGTGAATAGAAAGTTAAGCAGTCTCATCATCGACGACAGAAGCAGCAAGAACGTGGTGTCGACACAGATGGTCAAGAAATTAGGACTCGCAACTCAGAAACATTTCCAACCATATTAATTGATGTGGCTGAAGAAGATTGGTAGAATTTTCAATCGGAAGCCAAATACAAAACATGTTGCAGTGTCGTGGTCCCTATTGGTGTCTGCCATCTTTCGTTGGGACGACATTGGCAATATGATTGAATGACTCAGCACGATGAACATAAAAACATGTATTCCTTCACCAAGGACGGGAAGCGCGTCAACCTCCTTCCTTCGACAGAGTCTGAGGTCACATGATCCCATTTTAGCAGAACAACATCAATGAAACCAGTTTTAGTGATAACATCAGACAAGAGGACCGAGACACCCGCCCCCGTTACAGGACATACAACCAAGAGTATGTCAGGACGATGTTGTACCAGCAGCACCATCGCGATGCAGGAAGGGCCTGATTACTATCACTACATGCTCGATTGAACCGATCATATGATACTTTAGAAATGTTCACCGGCATAGGCATACCACACTGCCCCAAAAGAACAGATCGATACGGACATTTACTCGCAAGTTAGGGAAGACCCACAAATACCCCGAGAGATGGTGCAATCATCAATGCGACTTAGGGGTGGCCGACTACGAAATGAAAGCTTCGACCATGAAGTTGAAGCTCCCCCAACCCCAGGAGGCTGACACGGGCGCCAACCACGCCCAATTACGGGCGCTAAAACAGTTACGGGTGCTAAACAACGCCTGGTTGTAGGCACTAAAACAGCGCCCGATTCGGGCGCTTCGAAGGCAGGGACGGCCCGCCTAGCATCGCAGAAGCATGAGTGGCGCAGAAGCAAGAGCAGGATCGCAATTTCTTGTGAGGTTTTGCGAGTGCAGGAGATCCCGTGTAAAGACAAGATGGATCTAGCGCGATTCGTGCATCACAAATCTACTATTCTAGGGAGTGTTTTTTGGATTTCTCTAGGCTTCTCTCTCTTTTCCTTTTGTAGAAGCTTCCTCTGTCCAGAGGGAGCCTATAAATTGTTGTCCTGGATATGTATAGAGTCAGTTCAGATCGTGTTGTCTTCAGATCTTCTGCGTGGAATCCATTTTCCCTTCATGGGATGAATCTGAGGAGATTGTAGTTCTCCGATTATATCCTTTCCTGAGGTGGTGAGGTGGTGATTGTATCATTCTGATTGTATCATTCCCTTCTACCTTCCCCAAACCCTCTCCTCTCCGCTCCTCAACCACTGAACTCTCTCTTTGTCATTCTGACACCAAACCATTCCCTTTCCTACATATTATTATTGTTATCCCACCTTCCTAACTCCGCTCAAGCTCCTCCCAACCACCCTACTACCGCTGTCGACCACCCACACCCTTCCCACTTGTTGTCCTTATAGTTTCGCACCTTCCCCTCGCTACCACCAACACTCTGTGACTGCCAATCTCCACCACCAAATGGAATACATTTAGGAGTGTTTGCTTGTGTCGTTTGTGTTTCTGTTGTTATTTCCGTTCGAGTCATAGTGTAATCCTATTTTAATATTAATGAAAGTTTGTTTTTGTGTTTCTCATTGTTTTCTACAAGTTATTAGCCTACTAAATGATTTCAAAAGTGTATAAATCACCCTAAATTTTTAAACTGTTTGGGTTATCTCTCTTTAAAGAGGTTTTTCACCCATAGGACCTTGATGGTCTCCATGTTAGTATTTCAATATTTTCAATATTTGTTCTATATCATTAGAATGATTTGTATATTTTTTTTATTTAAATTATGAAATCAATGTTATTGCTAATGTAAACTACAAATATAAAATTCAAACCAAATGGTTTGATAATAATATGTCTAAACCACAGAACACCTGTCATTGGTACCTTTACGAAATTAGTTGCAAGAAAGATAAAGCATTGAGTTCTAATAAGGTACTCATTATAGGAGTGCAACTCAATTGGTCTGTTGGTTCAGTGCTTTGACTCCAACCATTAGGTCTTGAGTTCAAGGCTTAACACAAATAGATGTGTGCGCAATTTAAAAAATAAAAATAAGTTACTCATTATAAGTTATTTTGAATTATAATTATGACGTGGAGCTTTGGGAGAAGGCCGACTGACCGGGTGGCAGAAGAGCCAGCTGAACCGGCCTGGGGAGGTTCCAGTCCAGCCTCTTGCTGGACCGACTGGCCTTCTGAGGGGTGGAATTTGTCTCCCGCACCACTTTCCTTTCCCGATTCCCGCCTACTGTGAATTGAGATTTGTCACCCACTGCTCTCTTCCCTTCTTCTTTTCAGTTTCTCACCTGCTTGGAGTCTATTTATATGCATATTTGTTGAGTTTAAGGTTAGATTATTGTGTCTTCCTTTAAGAGTTCTTTGTAGAATTTTCTTTCCCTCTAGAGCAATATCAGACGACAAGCGGTGCTCTGGGCATATCCTGCTCAAAGGTAGTGTTGTATCCTCTCTAATTTCCTCCCTGCTTTATCCATTACCTCCCTTAGCCGCCAGCCTACACCTCCATCACCCTAATTTCCCCAGATGGCCCCTTCCCTCCAGCCACACCTGCTGTCCAACCTCTCCAACCGCCCAACCTGCACCCTGTCGCCTCCCTGCCGCCTCCCTACCACCTTCACTGAAGTGTCGCAGCCCTCATAGCACCTTACCCCGCTGTTCTCACCACCTCCTTCTCCCCTACAATTGTTGCTAGCCCTTCCCCTTGATCCTGACCACCCACCACCACGCCATTCCAGCCACCTCTTCCATGTCCTCTACCACCGCAACGCCCAACCACCTCACTGACACTACCACTGCCCTTGGATCTTTGTATCCTGCCCATAGCCCAAGATTGGTGTTTGTTGTGTTTCCATTTTAGTTTTGAGTTATGTTTGTAATCCTAGTCATTTGCTTAATAAAATTTGTGTATGTTACCGTGGGTTTGATTGGTTCCAGTATAAAATTAAGATCCCCAATATATGTAAAACAATAATAAATATGTGAATAAAATTCTCCTCTCAATCTTCTATGCACTCTTAGATATGGATTCTCTAAGTAATTCGTAAGTCTTAAAGAAATCTTCCAAGAGATATTTCTCATCGGAGTGAGACATGGATATTCCAAGTGTCTACCTTTATCCTTATTCTTTCTTTTAAGCTATTGAATATTTGGTTTTTTTGCAAAATAATAATTTTGTTTAGTTTGATACATACCTTTTTCATTTTTGTGTTATGAATTTAATTGATGAAGAATTTTTCATTCGTTCTTAAATTCCTCAGAGCTTCAGATGTTGTCAACTTATTTATCATCATTTTGGACGAATAAAGTGTATTTTTTACTGTGCATCAAGTGACTAATCTCCTCTTAAGTTAAAATTTAAGAAAATGTGAATTTTAGCCTTTTTGTATTTCTTTACACAAATAATCCTTAGTCTGCATTAGAGATCCCTAGATCCTAAAAAGTCTGAAATTAATTAACTTAATGACCATTAGAATAAACACTTTGTGATTGGATTGAATAGACAGTAATGTTACCTTGCTTGTCCATTCGTCAACCATATTCTAAGCTAGAGATCAGCACTCCAAGTAAGAGACAAGGTTTCCCTAGTTTGAGAAAGAGAAAGGAGAGAAGAGGAGGAGAAGGGAGAGAGAGTTTTGTGACTACTTGAAACAATTTTATAATCTTAGAATTATAATTTTGTTGCATTATCAAAATAACAAATTAGAAACAAACCTTTAAACAAGTAAATTTCCTTCATTATTCACCTCATTTCTAATTCATAGATCAAGTACGAGCATAGAAAACACCTTAACATCCCTTGAAAAGGAAAATAGACATAAGACGGTGGTTAGCTACCTAGCTACAATAGACTATGATGAGGAGTCAACAACTTTGGTGCTCCTTTTTCATTTTTTGTTGATATGGAAAAATTAAGTGGTGTTTACGGATGATGCAATAATGATGGTGAAGTGATACACCTTGAAACATGAACTTTTAGCCTTAAAATGTAATTTCATGTAGGATCATGAAACCAAAGCAACATAAAAAAAGTATTTAAATTGGTTTAGAATACATTAAACCCTAGCCAGGTCACCCTAAAGTTGTTGACTATGCTGCAATTAACACAAGCAGACATTTTCCTTAATTAGCCTTAATTTGATTGAAAATCCACCGGGATCAAATGTTCACCACTTGCATTGGTCTCTCGTAAAACTTTGCAGCCCTCTACTTCGATTAGTTCACACAGTGCATTCATAGCTCACAAGTAAAAAACCACCATTTCTATGTTAAGCTGGTACAAGTTAACTTTAAAATTAAGAAATAACAGTCCTACCCCTTTGGTGATTGAATGTTTGAAGTTGTTTGCTATTATTTTGTGCACTTCGACGATTTGATGTTGGAGGCCTGAAAGTATCTGAGATAGGAACTCGATTAAGCTGATTGCTTTTGGCATTTGTTGCCGAGTCTCGCAGTGACTCTGCTGTGGATGTAATGCCCTTCCCACCCAAGTTTACTGAGTGAGAATTATTTGAAACTGTTGAGTTTGTAGGCTGAACATTAGAAGACTGTTTTTTAATGCCGACAGCTCCAACTTCACGTCGAATGGCACCAATGGAACCAGCTGATCTGGAAGCTGGAGATGGAACATGAACAGGATCTGAGGACGAAGAGTAAACACCAATAATAGTATTACTTGAAGCAGAATTTATCTCAGAACCATTAACAACAGCTCTATCAGCCTCTGAATTTGAAGATTGATGCATGGTCGTAATCTCCTCAGATGGCAAAGCCCTAGATCTGCTAGCTCGGGACAAATCTTTCTCAGGGTTCAAACCCTGAGAGCATGATGCATTCATGTTTTGAGATCTTCCATGGCCATCCAAAATGCTGGAATTAAGTGGCTTCTGTTCATTTATAATTCTTGCCAATCTGCAATAGAAAATTATGCCAATTGATGTGTTTTAAGTTAATGATAGACATGTAATATAAGAAGAAACATGTATGAAAAGGCTCCAATGGAAACCTAGCACTGACCATACTATAATAAAATATCAAAAGACAAAAATCAAAATATCCTTGCACATAAAGCATATAAAGCTTAAAACCAAAGAAAATAACTATTGCCTACTTTAATTAGAGGTTAATGACAGTCCAAAAGTGATCTTATTTTTGACAAGTTGACATGAAATATATGGGTGATCCCTCTTATTACATGGTAGCTTTAGGCTTCATCAATGAAGTGTTCATTAACTAGAAAATCAAGGTCCTATCACGAGACAATACTACAGAGTAAAAGGCACTAACATAGATATCCAGTAACATAATTGGCTGCAGTTACAATTGATTTGCATTTGACATTGAATTATTTATCCCGCTGAATCAGTTGATTAACCAAGCTTGGATTTTTGGATATCAAACCACCAATAAACTATGCGTCTATGAAGGGCTCAATTACAATTCAATAGTTTAGTGTTAGGGATCTCAGTTGTGAACAAGCAAACTTCCTCATTTGGAGATAAAGTTCTCAAATTCAAGGAGTTCTTCATTAAAGGGTTTTACATAGTTAATTTGGGATGAATTCTTAGGCTACAGAACAACCGCTAAACAATTTGACAGTTATGTTGGGTTAAGTTGCGTTTATCTAGTGCCAACTCTACATACAGACAAACATACCTATATATATTTTGAATACATTAAAATGCAAACAAAAGCAGTGCCTGCGGTGGCAGAAATTGGCTGGTGGAAATCGCATGCAGTGGGGGCGTGAATTTGGAAATCTTAGGGATTGAAAAAATTCAAAATGCCGAAAAAACAGAGATTTTTGGAATATTTCAAATCCCATAAACTTTTACATTTTTCTTTCGATTCAAATTAAACATTAAAATAATAATAAGAAAATGCAAGGAAATTATATGCAACACCCTGCTAATATTACCAACCAAACAATCCCGAAAGAAAGAAAGAAAATAGCGAACTCCCAATTACCAAATTAGTCTGACATGTAGAAACCATCCAATCACTTCAAACAAACCTTATAAGTCCATTTATAGAAATAATATAAATTTCTAAAAACAGATATATCAAAAACATGAAGTAAAATGACAAGAATTTAAAAATACGTGGAACTACTTAAAATCATGTCACGATTAACTCAAATAAGATTAAACAAGATATAATCAATTGCAACTAGATTATACTAGATCATTCTGGCAATTTAGTCAAACTACTGAGCCTTTTTATCAAATGCCATAATGAAGTCGTAAAGTTATTTGTTGTTCTTCATAAGAGATACATAATGTATGTGTGTGTGTGTAGACTGCACGCACAGGAATATGATGCTTAAAAAATAAACATGGGACCTACACACGCACACACACACAGGAACAAATAACAGCTACACCAAATAACTCGCACAGGATTATGATGCTTAAAAAATAAACATGGGACCAACACACCCACAAACACGGGAACAAATAACAGCTACACCAAATAACTCTAAAAAAAACCACGCTTACCTCATCACAGAATTATTTGAGTTAAGATGCTCATTTCCCGAAGAGGGCTGCAATGAATTGGACTTGGCATCCTTGTTCAAATTTTGGTTTACCCTATTGTCCCGCACAACACGAAACTCTTTGTTGATTCTATTATCTAGTCAAAATTTTAAATAGGAAAAAGCATATCAGCATAAACATCATGGATTTAGAATTCATGTCAGTAAATCTAATGTAAAGGGAAGAAAGATGCCAGGATTGTAGTTTAGGTGGCTGATCAAAAATATTATTTGGTCACAAAGCATATTAATTATTTCAGCACAAACAAAATGATGTGTGGTTCTACAAATGTATATATTCAGAATAAAAAATAAAAATTGTCCCGACAACATAAGAAAAAAGTTTAAAACTGAAAAACCTTTAACAATGCAAATATAGCATGCATGTTACACACCACAATTTCTTCATCCCCCGACATTTGAGAACATCTTCAAAAGTAAGTGCACAATATTCAAACTTTGCATGTAAGAAAAGATTCTTGAATCTAGGCTAGGCAGGCCAGTTTAACCAATTGACTTGTGAACCACTTGCATTAGCAATTCATTATTACCAAGGACATAATGGAACAATGATTAAATGTTAGTCCAACTGAGGTCCCAATGTAGGACTTCAAAGCAAAAAAGGTTTCGGGGACCACTTGTATATTCATTACTGCCCAAGATGGAATGGAACAATGATTAAATGGTAATCCAACGGGAGTACCAATGTAGGATTTAAAAAAAAAAACTAGCATCTAGTTGTATCAACGAGTTTATAAATATAGATTTAAAGCTTAAATCTTTCAAATTACTTTGCCACCACAGCACCCTTCCACAAGTTCACATAGTTTCCCCACATCTAAAGTTAAACAAGCCAATTATGGATATCTATGTGAAAACCAAGGTCTTGCAGTCATGCTTGAACAAAACATGAACAACTTATGACTTGATCAAGTCAAATCAAATCCTCGTGGCATAATTGACTCAACTTGGCTTGAATAAAGCCCTCTCTGATAATCCAAAACTTTGATTGTCTATTATTATCCCCAACATCCACACATCCAAATATTAGTTATCCTCTTCTTTCACAACCAGACTATGTCCTCATAGTCCATAGCTTCTGATCAAATGCAACTCCAATAACAAAATTACTCAAAAAAATGATAAGAGTTTAAGGGAAAACACAATTCCAAAAATTTTAGTCATAAATACCAAAACACATATTTATAGAATACTTGATATCGTTTAAATTTAATCTCTTGATAACACCCCAAAGCAATATTGAAATTTGAATTCTAAATAATTAGGATCTCCTAATTAATGGTTATAGAACTTCCTCAATTTCCTTCTAGGAAAATCCAATCTACAAGCAGTAAATATATTTCACTCTACTCTTAACTAATCCATAACCGATCCCTTCCACTTTTTAAAGTACAGTCGACAACTTCCAAATTTCTATTATTTTTTTTTCATTACTACCCCTCAAAATGGTGAGCAGATATCAATCAATTCCAACTTGCTGAAGAAATATTCAAAATTGTATTTGAACGTTCTTTTTGTGAGGATATTTCTAGTTCATTGGCAGTTGAATAAAAATATGCAAATACTTGATGAATTTAATTTCTCGTTTATAACATGTTGGTCTACCTCAACGTACTTAGTTCTACCATATTGGACAATATTATTAGTTATTAATCAACGCCAACTTGCTAACGAAATATTCAAAATTAGACCTAAATAATCCATTTGTGATGATATTTTTTATTTATCAGAAAGAAAAAAATAGATGCAAATAAATTCTGCATGAAACTTAACTTCTTTTTAATAAAATGTTGATCAACCTCAACACGTTCGGTTCCATTGTATTAGAAAATATTATTGGCTATACTCCACCTTTGTTGTCAAAACATAACGTCATTGGAGAATCTATGGTTCTATTGGACAATTCAGCATCTGCCATTGGAGATTTTTAGTGTCATTTTGTCATGAAAAATTTAAGAGAAAATATCTAGAGTAAAAGCCCATTTGCATCAACAAACTGGGTTAGGTATTCGAGAATATCCTAAACTAACTTCTACAAAAATTTAGAAAATGCACGAATTGGATAATGATGCTAAGCAGAAAAATAATGTTATGTTTAAAAAAGTTTCATTCCTCTCTTTTGGGCAAATTGATTCCGGTAAGTATTTTAGCTCTTAGCCAAGTGTGTGTTTATTTAAACCAAAATATCATGATCCTAAGAAAAAAAGTGCAAAGCTGTAGTGCTATTGAAAGAGCATTCAACTTGCAAGCTGAATATCATTTATATGAAAAATTGCTCGAATGTTTTATTCAACAGCTTCTCAATTCCATTTCACAAAAATTTCATATTATTATAGTGTGTGCTCATATGCAATCAACAACATAATCACTAGATATATTATTCTAGGTTATAATATGTAAAGAACAATATTGGCTCAAAAAAAGAAAATATATTGAAAGAATTCTTGAGCCCATAAAAGAGACTCAAAATGAGAAATAAATTATTATTATAACTTGTAATGATTGGACATATGCATATAATTAATTTTATGGCATCACAAAATTTGAGCTAATCTTTTTAAAAGCTATATTGTGAAAGGGCATAAAAAAATAAATTTTATATTGCCAATAAATTAAAGAAGTAATTACGGGGTGGGCACAAATAAAGTAGTTCAAGTAATCACCACTAATGTACCTATATGCAGACCTATATAAGCACTAATTGAGGCTCAATACCCTTTTGTCTTTTCATCTTATTATGTTGTTCCTACACTAAAACTAACAGTGAAAAATATTTGTGTTCCAAAGAAGATAATAAAAGAAAATGAGATTATTTATAAATCATGTTGCTGGATAATTAAAGTTAGCAAAAAGGTAAACTTTGTATAAATTTCCATTATGAACCACTCAATGAGATTATCATTTTTCAATGAGTTTGTGAAACTAAAAATATTGGCTATTACAAAGACTAGTTTTATATCATGTATAGTCATGCATAAGCAATTCAAAACAATAAAGAAATGACTACATATTATTATAATTAGTAGAAGTGGAATATGTATTGTGAAGATGATAAATATAAGATGATGCTCGTACAGATAAAATCTCATATGATGAGTGATAAAACAAGATAGGCTGTGTTAAAGCTTTTACAAAGCCTATATATCATATGTTGAGAGTGATTGATTAAAAAAAAGCCTCATCTCCATCTTGTCTATAAAATATGGGATTCAATAATAAAAAATGTGAAAGAGATCATAAATCAAAATGAGGGAAAACGAGATATCGAAGTCCATACATTTCATAAGTTTATATATAAAATTCTAGTAGAAAGATTAAATAAAAATAACATTTTACCTCGTTTCCTTGCTCACTCTCTCAATCTAACAAAAATTTAATTTTCTATTTTGTTAATCCTATTTTTTGTATCTGGAATGTCATTTATGAGGTATATTATTTACAAGATATTATAGGTATACTTGACTAAGTGAAGTTTTAAACTGTATTATTCCACATAAAGGCATGTAGATATTACATGAGGAACAAATATCTAAAGAGAACTTTTTACATGAAAAAGAAAAATTAATAATAATTTGGTATTCGCCAAATTCTTCGGATTCAGCGGTGCGATTACTTATCATAACTCCATAGCTTCTATAAGTATTATTGATGAAACAGCGTGGTGGATGATTTATGGAACAAGTTTCTCACAACTGCAAAGTTTAGCTTTTAAATTATAGCTCAACCATATTCATCATTTTGCTATGAATGAAATTAAAGTACATATTCTTTTATCAATTCACTTAAGATAAACAATCACACCTCAAAAAGGATAATATTTAAAATTTATGCATATTAATCTCCATCTTCCATCTAGTTCCATCTAGGAAGAGCCCAAAATAAATTTAATGTAAGATAAAATTATGGGATATTGGTGGAAATACATTAATTACCATGGATAATATTGAAATATCTAAAGTTGCTATACTCTATCTTGATGAGCTATGCTTGGAAATTGTATATTTCTTAAATGAAGGTGAAAATGTTATCGAAGAGGGCAATGGAAACTAACCAGCTCGCACTAATGATGATCTTACCATTAAATGCGGTAACTCCAATTAGCGATGATCATGCAACTATATTTTATTTCATTATATTAATAATGCCATTGCAATAAGTTTATTTTTTTATATATATTTTTAATATTTTGAATGTAATACTAATATCACCAAAATAATTTTTATTATTATAAGTTTTTTGATGATTGCATACTTCACTTTATGATAAATTGAGAACAAAATAGTGACAAATATACAGTATTGTCGTGTTTGCATCCATGTTATGTCCCTGTGTTCATGTTCATGCTTTATGGATAAGAATTTATTTATAACAGAAGCAATTTCTTACTTGTGCTCTTGCTAAACTTATAGTCAGATAATCCAGCCATTTAGTCAATAAGCATGTAGATAAATATGCCTATAAATTTGACTTGCCGTGAAATATGAACATTTCAACTACCTTTAATGTCACCGATTTTTCACGTCATTATGAATGTGTTCTGGAACCTAAACATATAGGGCGGGTCTTCTCCTACCATGGAAGCATGACATAATTTTGTGCAGGAGAGATCTTCCTTTTAAATTAATATACCTTTTAGTTATCTTTTTTCGTCTTATTTCATTTTAGGGGTAGCTCCATAATGGGTGGCTTAAGAGTTAAAAGGAATTTCACATAACTAGCAATTCCATAGACGAGCCGAGAGGTCTTTTTACGCCATTTGTTTTCCATGGCTTTCAGGTTATTCCTAAAAGAGAGCAGGGAATTCCTGTCATTGGAGAGGATTTCACAAAAATTTTGAAGAGGTGAGACGAAGGAGGATATAATGGTGTCCAAGACCATGACAAAATTTGATTGCCTAGAACTTTAACCTTTCTTCTATAACTACCAACGAGTAGAAAACTTTCCAGTGTCAGGAATTACAATTGTCTTGCTGCAGACTTACCTTACAGCAAACTTTGAGAGTAAGAAAGCTAGCATATTAGGTTACTGGTGAGATATAGCAACTAGGAGTGTAGTCCCTGTTCCTGCAGCAGAAATTTGCACGAGGGCTACTTGATATCAGCGTGTCTTAAAGCTTAAAAACATCAATTATATGATTTTAGATTTAATTCGTGTCCTTACAACACAATAATCTACCAATTTCTTTTCTTACTAGCTATTGCAATTTGTTGGAATTCCAACATAAGCCTTAAAATTTCTCTCTACAATCCATAAATTATCCATTTTTAAATCAAAAATCATTTTCCGACAGATTCTTTTTTGTTCAGTCTCTTAATTTTAATTTCTCTAGTAAAAGCAATAGACTACCTTGGCTTCACTTTAATTAAGCCAACAAACAGCAGATAAACAATATAGCTAAAATAAACCATAACAGAAAGAGCTTGCCCCACCCATAAATAAAAGGTTATTGTTATGGTTTGTATTAGTTTGTTTTAAATAATTTTTAATATATACTCCTGAGGATGGTAATTAGTTGTACCGAGTATTTAAGCATTAGAAGTCTAAATTAGAAGTCTAGACCCAGAACTTCTAAAGCTAGCCGTGGGGTGGTAGCTGTTTTGTTTTCTTTTTGCGAGTTTGAAGAGTCAAAATCTTTGCAAAACCTTAATAGCTCTTTTACAGAAATGTTTGCAATTTGACAGAGAATTTAACTCTCGGCTTTCTCATTTCAGCTATTCATATGAGTGTCAGGGATTTTGTCTCGAGCAGATTTGTGTATAGTTAATATAGGCTGCAGCTATTTATCTCGAATTTGAAAGTGATCTCTATTTAAATTTCAAAGGAAAAAAAGTTTGCATTCTTTCAGCCAAGAGATCTAGGCATGTCATACAAAAGGACAACAACAACAACAACAACAAAGCCTTGATCCCACTACGTGGGGTCAGCTACATGAATCATTTTTCTCCATTGCGTCCTATTTAGTGTCATATTTTCATTTATTTCCAGTAAATTAAGATCATTTTTAATACAATAAGCCCAAGTCTTCCTAGGTCTACCTCTGTCGTTCTTAACACAACTCGAATCTAAAACATCTACTCTCCTAATCGGATCATCAGATGGTCGACGTTTAATGTGACCAAACCATCTAAGACGACTTTCTCTAATTTTGTCCGTCACAGGAGCTACACCAAACCTATCACGAATATATTCATTTTGCATTTTGTCTCTAAGTGTAAAGCCACTCATCCACCTAATCATTCTCATCTCGGCAACACTTAACTTATTATTATGTTTTTCTTTTAAAGGCCAACATTCAGCGCCATAGAGCATTGCAGGTCTCACCACCGTCTTATAAAATTTTCCTTTCAGTCTAAGCGGTACTTTTCTATCACACAAAAGGCTCGAAGCATTCCTCCACTTCAACCAACCAACTTGAATTCTACTATTAACATCCCCATCTATATCAACATCGCTTTGAACAACGGACCCAAGATATCTAAATCATTCACACTTTTTAATAATTTGATCACCCAAAGTCACACTTCTGTCCCTAGAGCTATACTAAAATTACATTCCATGTATTCAGTTTTAGTTCTACTTAAACGAAGGCCTATAGACTCCAATGAAGACCTCCATAATTCAAGTTTTTCCTGGGCTTTTTCTCTCCTTTTATCCACGAGAAGGATATCATCAGCAAAAAGCATACACCAAGGTACATCCTCATGTAGATGTCCAGTGAGACCATCCATAACTAAAGCAAAAAGATATGGGCTTAAAGCCGATCCCTGATGTAATCCAACAGAAATAGGAAAATATTTTGTCAATCCTCCTTCAGTTTGAACACAAGTAAAAGCTCTAGTATACATATCTTTAATGACTTGAATATAAGTCATATCAACACATTTCTTCTCGAGAACTCTCCAAAGGATATCTCTTGAAACCTTATCGTAAGCTTTTTCTAAATCAATAAAAATCAAATGTAGATTCTCAATGGACACGAAAATTCATTCAATTGGCTTTTGAAAGAAGACAACCTCTAGAAGATTCATTGAATGATGACACATTTTAAAGAGACCACATCTTTTGAATTTTTATAAAAAAAGACTTGGATCATCCATGAAAGAGGTCAATCATCATCATCCATCCAGACCGACCGGTGCCATTCGCCACATCGCCGCCGTCGCTGCCCATCTTTTTTTTTTGTTTTTAGTGTATTTTTATTGTGAGTGAAGGAAGAGATTCAAATAAACTTCAAGACAGTTGCTGGAGAGAAATTTGGGATAATTTTTTATCTCATCGACTTCTTTTTTGCTAACGCGACGGTAAAAATGAAACGTTTTATTATTATTGACGAAATTAAGGTCATTAAGGTCGATCGTATTTTCAGATCTCATTAAAAAGTTTATCAAAATAACTCACCCACCTATGTTAAATATCTTTTTCTAAGAAAAATACTTTTTGATTTTCATCTTTGACACATTTTACTTCAGTTTAATCTTTACTTTTCTTTTCTCTTTGTTTGGCTAGTATATACATATATTTTTCATCCTCCTTAGTATCTAATCTTTTATAAAGATCATTAAAAGCAAAATTTTTAGCGTCCCAGATTGTTCTTTTGGACTCCCTGCGGGCCGTTTGATATTTTTCTCAGTTCTCTAAGCTTTTACATTTAAACCAATTTTTATAACATAACTTCTTATATTTTATCTTTTCTTGAACATTATAATTCCACCACAAATTATTTTTATTTATAAAAATTTTTTATTTTGATTCTCCAAGCACATCTTTTGCTACTTGTTTAATAGTGTTTGTTACTTTATCAGTGTTTGTTACTTTATCGTTACTTTATCTCACATAACATTTGTTTTTTCATGAATATCCCAAATTTTGAAATCTTGAATTTTACTCATAAAAATATTTTTGTTTGTATCTTTTAAGTTTCTCCATCTAATTCTACGATGATGACTCCTTATATTGAGTCATAGTATTTTTTATTTTACAGCTCTTAAACTTAAAATCTAAAACTAATAAACGATG
>NW_018164869.1:3212711-3213542 GCF_001263595.1 Phalaenopsis equestris | reverse complement strand
CACTCTACCGACATGTCCATTTAAATCTCCTCCAATAAAAATTCTTTCTTCAAGAGGTATCATTTGTATTAAGTCTTCTAAGTCATTCCAAAATTTATCTTTAGACTCTGTATCTAAACCTACTTGAGGAGCATAAACACTTATAATATTAAAAATCTTAGTATCAATGATAATCTTAAGGGCTATAATTCTATCACTAACTCTATTAATTTTTACAACATTATCTTTCAATCTCTTATCGATAATTACACCATTTCTAGTGCGACTCTTACCAGAATACCAAAGTTTAAAACCTAAATTATCAATCTCCTTAGCCTTTTCTCCAACCCACTTAGTTTCTTGAATACATAAGATATTAATATTCCTATGAATCATAATATCAACTAATTCCATTAATTTACCATTGAGAGTACCTATATTCCAAGATCCTATCATAATATTAATTTCATTAGTGTCATGAACTAACTTTTTTACCCGTATTCGCCCGTAATGTGGGAACCCTTGCAACACTACTCCCGGGCGTCGGTATAGCGGCCCTTGCACATTTTTCACTGTATTCAGGCTATAGGCTATACAGCAGTATTCAGGCTATACAGCACGTCGTTTCCAGGGGACGCCCTAGCACTTACACAATGATCAAAAGGATTCATGTAATGATTTTTTTCGACGAGTTTTAAGCTGGTTGTCGACTACCTAACGCAACTCTCCACTTTTCGCATCCGGGCTTAGGATCGGCAACAGCAGTGTCATACAAAAGGACAAAAAATTATATTTATATATATATATGTGTGTGTGTGTGTGTGTGTGTGTGTGTGTGTGCGTGCATACATA
>NW_018164869.1:3208741-3212599 GCF_001263595.1 Phalaenopsis equestris | reverse complement strand
TATATATATATATATATAGATATAGATATGAAGATTTAACCCTTGATATAACTTCTGAAGATATAAATGGCTTGAAATTCCCCCATTTTAACATCATACTTTCACAATTTTTTTAAATCATATCTGCTCAAACTATTATAGATGATTTTTTATACATGCACAAATATTTTCACCTAATTTTATTGCTAGTACCAAAAAAAAAGGAATGAATAATTTATCACACTACCTAGACTACAAATTATAGTGTCACTTCTATAAGCTTGATCTATGATCAAAGCATCTTAAAATTTCAATATAATTGGCATTGTACTAGTTGTAATTCTCAAGTTTTAGGTGAATGACCTTAAATTGTCAACTGGATGTATGATTGAAAAATAAACCAAAATAGAATCTTGTAGAAAAATATCACTGTACACATAAAAGGAAAGTACGCTTATCATATATAAAATATGGGATATAGATCTTGTTTTTATAATCTTTTAAAATTCCTTTAGCTAGAAGAATTTATAATGTGTTTGAAAAAAAAAGGGATGAAACAGTAAAACCAATTAGCTACTTGTTAATTATTCATTAAATATAAATAGATATATAAACCATAGAGATAAGAAATTATCTAGGTGTTAAAATGAAAATATGAACTATATGTATCATGAATGAAAGAACTTATTAAGATTGCAATTCAAAATGAATTGACTTGATACTTTTTAAGAATCTTATTAAGATTGCAATTCAAAATGAATTGACTTGATACTTTTTAAGAATGAAGTGTTCTGATTGAATATTGATCAGATCCAAGTTTTATTTTAATAGATAGTAGAGACTCAAGTAATTGGAAAAATATTGAAATAAGTGGCATTTTGCTGGATTCTACTTTTACAGCCTAAAGGATATGGAAGAAAAGAAATTTTTAAAAGGAATTATTTTTTAATATTATGATTGACAAAACATGTTTTTAATTTGATTGCAACATGAATAACAACAGCATTCTTATAATATTGTAGTATAATATTTCAGCAACCACTGCACATTTGATAAGATGTTTGGACTTAAATCAACTTGTATAATATGCTTTCTTTGTTGTGATCTGGAATGCACAAAAAAAGAGTAGAGGGACTGCCAGAGAATTCCCAATGCGTTGAGGACACGAAGGATTCAAATTCAAATATTGCATAAGATTTTGAAAATATTTTGAAAGCAATAGGTGGGTGCACAACTGCATTAAATGATTTTGATAGATGAAAAAGGTAACTTAAATTGACGATGTAGATTATATAGAATAAATGTTCAATATTTCCTCGCGATGAAATCCCTCTTTCTCCCATCATATATAAATTTGGGGTTGTCTTTATGAATCCCTCTTTCTCCCATCATATGCATGTTGAGCGTTGCATTTAGTGCTAAACCTACACTTATGCAACTTTTGCCCACAATAAATCAGTTCTAACTCAATTTCATCATAATCCTATGACATTGATTTGATCTGATGCATCCTCTGCACTCGTTATACAAACATAAATCAACAAAATCTACAGTCTATATAAATGTTTTAAATATATGTTACAAATACAGTTAGTCTAATACAGTCACTCAATCCATACATCCTAGTTTAGCCACAAGCCATTTCAGCATTCTCATTTTCACTACATTCAACTAGACATCACTAACTTTCAGATTCATATAACATAAATAGTTTGCTTGTTTTTTTTTAATTAAATTTAAATCAAAATCCCAAAGATACCACCAAGTACTCTAAAAAGTACTTTTCCATTTTAACCACCTAATTTTAAGTAGATTCAAAATACTCAAAATATATCAAACATAATTTCAAATCATAATAATATTAGCTAATAGTAATATCATGCTTATAAATCGCATATCAAATATTTGGCCTACGTTCTTTCCTCAACCCTATAAAAAAGGAGTTGAGAGTACATAATTTTTTGCTTTTATTTGTATCTTTTATCATTCATAAACAAAGCAATAAGCCTGCACATGATTGTTGAAAAACAAAAGAATTCGCCTTAGATAATTATGAGATGAAGCTGATCTAAACTAATCAAAAATCTTCAATAGTTAAGTACAGAGTTAATAAGCTAGATGAGCACAATACAAATATTTCACATTTTCACGAATGGAATATAAAATTTTGAATTTGATAACACGGAATTCACATACTAGATGTCTCATTTAAAAATTTACAGAATAAGAATCGGGCATGTTTTATTTCCCTGGTCAAAATCATGTGCCAGTTACTGTCATCTACTTAAAAAATTATAATATACCTAAATGAAGGTCTATTATTAAAATTCATTATATAAGAAAAAAAAGATGCACTTAGGAAAAGCATCCACCTGAATAAGTGAATAAATTTTGGGACTACGCAAAAACTTGAACAATCCATCTGATGTATACAAAATGCATTTCCGTCAAACTGAATTAATCTATTACAGTTATCTCGCATTTTGCCTTACCGGGTACATAACTTCCAGCCAAACCTCTTCTGTGAGCAGTTAAATGCATTGATTTAATGGATTTTTCCCAATGGCTGCTTTCCGGGTGTTTTTTAGGATCAATGGCAAGTTTATATCCTGCATACTGAGGCCAAAATAAACGCATACACTTAATAAATATGATCCAATAATAGGCCCAAAATTCGTCACATAATTGGTAAATTCAGATTGACGCGAAATAAACATTTACCATAAAAGAATCTGTGGCCTACTGACCAAATCCTAGTACTTAAAAAAATAAAAGCAATTTTTCAGAATGAAGATATCAAGATAATCATTATCATTTGCCTCTAGAATATTTTGGGCCATCTTTTATCAATCTTCCTGTCATTCATGCCTTTAAACGCCTCATGTGCTGTGGAAAGGTTAGGAAACAATAGACCTAAGATGATATGATAAAGTTTTTTGAAATAATGTAAAAAACAAGTTTAAAAACTCATGCAAGCGCTCAATGGGAATAAATGCAAAAGAAGGATTCATAAATGATGGAGAAAAGAAAATACTATTGATGCCAGTTTAATTAGTAACCCTTGTTGATGATCTGAAAACTTTGATTTCTTCAACTTGCTCATTCAATTTCCCTATAAAATTCTTCTTTTGAATTTTAAGAAATCCCAACAGGAGATAAATTTGTCTTGTATTTCTTGGGATTTGCAACAGCCGAGAGCAGAGGAGTACAGAAATTGCTATCTTGCTATCTTATGAGAAATGAAAGAGTTGCCTCGGTTATGTGTATGGGATAGCTTAGACCTTCGATTTTCTCTCATGTATTACCAGTTAGACTGAGAGAGACGATAGAAATTGAGGAGAGAATCTGTCAATTTTTATTTATAATTCATTGATCCGAATTGCATCCATTCAAACCATATATTCAAAAAAGGGTAGATAAAACTAGACTAACTTGCATTCAAATCTAGACAACTAAAATAATAATAATTTAAATTCAAATAGCATCCACTCAACCCCACTAATTACAATCTAATTTTAAATAATAAGAAGCTAAAAGTATAATTAAAAAAAAATCTAGAATAATATAAACTAAGCTTCTTGAATTGCATCACATATTGACCGCCCCAAATAACTGGGGAATGACACTAATGAAGAAATTGTTACTTCAAGCTTATGCTCCAGCGCCTAGCTTGAAGAAGAGGAATTGACTAGGGGTGCCTTTGCCCCAGACGCAGCAAATGCCACAATATTGCCCCGAATCAGTTCGAACCAAGCAATGGGGGGCAGTCCAATCCATCCAAGCATGGATTTCCTTCCTTTTTGGAGCAAAGCCCACCCCTCTTTACCCTAGGTATATATATACATACATAACATACATACATGCATATATATATATATA
>NW_018164869.1:3205753-3208731 GCF_001263595.1 Phalaenopsis equestris | reverse complement strand
ATATATGTTATTTATATATATATATGTTTATATATATAAATAATATATATGTATATATATATATATATATATGTGTGTTATTTATATATAAACGAGTTATAACGTTTATATATATATGTTATTTACTCATGTTTAAGTCAGTTTTCTTGATGAGTTTTCTGTCGGGACAGCCATCAACGTCTCCAAGTCTTCCCTTCTATGGTTGTATTCAAAGGTAAGTGGTGCTCATGTTATAACTCGTTCTGAGGTGGTGATTATCCCCGACTATCCTCCACAATCTCCCCTCTGCTACTTTTATCATCGTAACTGTTGCAGTCACCCCAAGGATTGCATGTGTTGTCTCCTGCAACCCTCATACCTCTCACCTCCACTTCCAGCCGTACCCTCTCCATCCACATCCCTATCGCAACTTCACCCCTACCATCTACAACCAGCTATTGTAGCCATACCTTTCACCCTCCAATCTGCCAAACGCAATTCATACCATCTGACTGCTGCCATTCTCCATCCATCCCAACTGCAATCTACCTTCCTTCCACTACATCCCACCTCCAACACCAACCTCCTGCCACCAACCACTTCCAAACTTACTTCCCTATCTAGCCCCTAACCGCAACACCGCCACCTCGACCCCATTATATTTTGAATTTGTGTAGTGTATTTTGTTAATTCCTAATTGACTTTGAAGCTTCCTCGGATCGCGGTACAGTAGCTGCTACAGTGCCGCATATGCGTTATCATAGCAGATGCAATAACCGCAGTCATTCTCCCCCCCTTTTTCTTTCCTTTTCCCTCCTAATATTTCTTTCCTTTTCCATGAAATCCCCTATTATAAATCCTTGCATATTATAATACTTTTTTTAGTTATATTTCCTAATTGAAAGCATCGTCTAATAACAAGTCCTAATCCTTCATATATATAGGGGTTGCTTTTGCTTAGGAAGGGAGGCTTTTTTGGATGATGATTGATTTCTAAGTACTGCTTTGAGATGATCTTCCCCTCCAGGTTCTGCATCCGACGACAAGAAGGTGCTCCGGTTGTAACTCGTCCGATATGGTGATCGTCTCCAAGGATCCGAGTAGTGCTCCAGCTGTAGCTCGACCACGACGAGATGATTTATCTTTCTGCAACCCTCCGGCCCTCTTCCTGTTGCTGGCCACCTCGTCCTATCACCTGCTAGCATACTGCCCTCATTGTTGAACTCCCTCCAACACTTCCAGAAATTGCCATAAGCCCTCTCAACTCATTCAGACTTGACAGCAACCCTCCCAGGCCTTCTCCCATCCTCTTGTAGCCGTCTCCAGCTCTTACCAACACTATAGCAGCCCAGCAGCTGTCGCAGCCCCTCCATCAAATCTACTTGCTAGCGTAAACCTTCTTGGAGTCAGAGTTGTCTTTATATTTGTGTTGTTGTTTTGTTGTCGTTATTTTATGTTTTCGCAACCCTCCGGCCCTCTTCCTGTTGTTGGCCACCTCGTCCTACCACCTACTAGCTTACTGCCCTCAATGTTGAACTCCCTCCAACCATTCCAGAAATTGTCATAAGCCCTCTCAACTCATCCAGTTTTGACAGCAACCCTCCCAGGCCTTCTCCCATCCTCTTGTAGCCGTCTCCAGCTCTTACCAACACTACAGCAGCCCGTCCCAAGCAGCCCAGCAGCTGTCGCAGCCACTCCATCAGATCTACTTGCCAGTGTAACCCTTCTTGGAGTCGGTGTTGTCTTTATATTTGTGTTGTTGTTTTGTTGTCGTTATTTTATGTTTTCAAGCATCGTGTCTATAATCTTTTTAAATTCAACAATAATATTTTTTTTCTGGTTTGGGTTTCCTCCGGTATTATCTGGTATTAGAGCTAGCCTAACCCTAGTCCTATCCTAGGGTCCCATCATCCACCCCTACCCAAGCCACCCCCACCAAAATTTTTCTTCCCTACAGCTTCGACGAATGAAGTCAAAGCTCACCCAACCCCGATAGTTTGACAAGGGACCCTCCCCGGATCGCAGCACTATAGCCGCCACAGTGTTGCGGACGCGTTACTATAGCAGCTACAGTAACAGCAGTCATTCTCCCTCCTTTTTCTTTCATTTTCCCTCTTAATATTTATTTCATTTTCCATGAAATCCCCTATAAAAAATCCTTGTCTATTATATTACTTCATTTTTATTCTATGTCATAATTGAAAGCATTGCCTAATATAAGTTATAATCCCTCTTATATATAGGAAATCTAAATCTAACAACAATCCTCCCGCGCCTTCCCCTCATCCAATTGTAGTCGTCTCTACCTCTTCCCAACGCAGTAGCAACCTGTTCCAAGCAACCCAGCTGTTGCCGCATCCCTCCATCAGATTTACCTGCTATCGTAACAAATCTTGGAGTTTGTGTTGTATTTATGTTTGTATGCTAAAAATGCTAAAAATTATGCTTTTAATGATCTTTATAATATATTAGATACTAAGAAGGGTGAAAAATATATGTATAAACTAGCCAAACAAAGAGAAAATAAAAGTAAAGATTTAACTCAAGTAAAGTGTATTAAAGATGAAAATCAAAAAGTACTTTTCTTAGAAAAAGATATTCAACATAGGTGGGTGAGTTACTTTGATAAACTTTTTAATGAAGTTTCTGAAAATACGATCGAACTTAGTGATTTTAATATCGTAAATAATAATAAAACGTTTCGTTTTTACCGTCGCATTAGCAAAAAAGAAGTTGAGGAGGCTTTAAAGAAAACCAAGGGTGGAAAGTCTGTAGGACTTGATGATATCCCAATTGAAGTGTGGAAATATTTGGGAGATTTGGGAGTTTCTTGGCTTACTAAACTCTTTAAAACTATTTTAAAAACTAAAAAAATGCCTGAGGAGTGGAGGAAGAGTATTTTGATCCCCATTTTTAAGAATAAAGGGGATGCACAAGAGTGTGCAAATTATAGAGGAATTAAGTTGATGTGTCATACTTTAAAATTATGGGAGAGGGTA
>NW_018164869.1:3182830-3204697 GCF_001263595.1 Phalaenopsis equestris | reverse complement strand
TTTACTAGAACTAAATGAAAATATGACACTAAATAGGACGCAATGGAGAAAAAGGATTCATGTAGCCGACCCCACGTAGTGGGATTAAGGCTTTGTTGTTGTTGTTGTTGTTGTATTTCATATTTTCAAGCACGTCTATAATCCTTTTAATTTCAACAATAATTTTTTTTTTTCGTTTGGGTTTGGGTTTCCTTGGTTTCAAATGGTATCAAAGCTAACCCAACCCTACTCCTATCCTAGGGTCCCTAGCATCCACCCCTACCAAAATTTTTCTTCCCTAAAAGCTTTGATGGATGAAGTTGAAGCTCACCCAACCCTGGTAGATTGACGGGGGAAATTTCCCGGATCGCGGCACTGTAGCTGCTACAATGTCGCAGACGCGTTAGCACAACAGCTACAATAACCGTGTTTTTTCTCCCCCCCCCCCTTTTTACTTTTATTTTCCCTCTTAATGTTTCTTTTCTTTTCCATGAAATCTCCTATTATAAATCCTTGCATACTATAGTACTTCCTTTTCTTATTCTATTTCCTAATTCAAAGCACCGTCTAATATAAGTTCCAATCCTTTTTATTACATAAGGGCTGCTTTTGCTTAGGAAGAGAGGTTCTTTTGGATGATTGTTGATTTCAGAGTGCTAAATTTGAAGCGTTCTTCCTCTTCGGGGGTTGTATCCAACGGCGAGAAGGTACTCAAGTTGTAACTCTTCCGAGGTGGTGATTATCTCCAAGAGTCGGGTGGTGCTTCGGTTGTAGCTCGACCCCGACCCCGACCCCGACCCCGACGAGATGTTTTATCTTTCTGCAAACCTTCGGCCCTCTTCATGTTGTTGGTCGCCCCGTCCTACCACTTGCCAGTTTGCTGCCCTCATTGTCTCCATCCAACCCTTCCAGAACTTGCCACAAGCCCTCCCAACTCATCCAAACCTGACCGCAACCCTCCCAGGCCCATCCGGTTGTGTTCATCTCCAGCACTTCCCAAAACTGCAGCAACCCGTCCCAATCAGCCCAGCAGGTGTCGTAGCCCCTCCATCAAATCTACCTGCTACCTTAACCCTTATTGGAGTCCGTGTTGTCTTTATGTTTGTGTTATTGTTTGTTATCGTTATTTCATGTTTTCAAGCGTCATGTCTGTGATCCTTTTAATTTCAGCAATAATATTTCTTTTTCGTTGAGGTTTGGGTTTCCTCCAGTATCACTAAGTTCGTGTGTTTTGGTTGTAATCCCGATTTGATTTGGGTGATAAAATTTAATTTCCCTATTGTGGATTTATTTAACTCCGATATCAGGTATATAAGACGTCCAACTTTCAATAGGACTAAAATATCAATCAACATGGGGCATTTTTATCCAACCTAGATTTTAGAAACAAAATATGTCCTTCATCTATCGTCCAATTCGCTAAAACTACTAAAATCTACTCCAACCTTACCTTCACAAATGCCCCAAAGAAAAAGCTAAAAATCATTTAAAAAAAGCCTTCATTCTCTTGAGAAGGCTCAATTGAGCAAGTTTGATCTTATCTTTCATACAAGCTTACTAACTTGAGCATCAAAAGAACTTTCCAGGGAAGCACTCAGGTTAGACTCATATTTTCTTCACTTTTGTGGGTAAAAAAAAGCAAGTAGTCACTATAAACAGCATACCCCAATAAGTTTTAGAGATTTTAAATCAACTTCAGAGCACGAAAGTAAAATAATAAATATAATAATTAAAAGATATGAGGATATTAAAATAAATGTTCTCCATTAAATCTATTTAATTCTCGTCAATATGAGTGCTTAATATTTATTATATAATGAAAAAGATTTTTATATGCAAAAGAAAAGTAAACTTAATTCTCCCATCAAAGTTAGGATGTTGCCTTAGTTCACCAATTGAAGTTTTTAAAATGAAATCCTACAAGCCAGCATTCAGCTTGAAAAAAAAAAAGTCTTTTTCATTAAGGCAAGATCATCAATATTAGTGCATAGTATTTATTAGATAAATTTAAAAAAGATTTTTATAATCAAAAGAAAAGTAAATTTAATTCTCCCATCAAAGTTAGGATGCTGCCTTAGCTCACTAGTTGAAGTTCTTAAATGAAACCCTACAGCTAGCATTCAGCTTGGAAAAAAATCTGTCTTTTTCATTGAGGCTGGCTCATAATTATTAGTGCTTAATATTTGTTGTATAAATGAAAAAAAGATTTTTATATTCAAAAGAAAATTAAATTTAATTCTACCATCAAAGTTAGGATTTTTCCTCAGCTCACTAGTTGAAGTTCTTAAATGAATTCTACAGCGAGCACACAGCTTGGAAAAAAATCTGAGTTTTTTTCATTTTGGGAAGCCTTTCTTTCTGCTTCTGGGCCAAATTTTTACCCACACTTTAGCACCAAATGGACAGAAAATTGGAGCTTCGTAGAGCAATTTTGAGTGATGGTATGAAAATATGATATGACCATCATACTTTAGATTTATTTAAGAACCATTTCTATCTTTCCAGCAAGAGCATGGTGGTAGCTCGGCAGTCCCATGCATAGTAGTGGAGCAGAGATATCCATTTCCACTTCCAATGTAGATTGCAGTCTTAGAAGAGATCACTAAACATGCATAGGATGACAGGAAGATCTCTCAAACATGCACACCATTTTAAGCAGCAACTACATTAATCCCTCAACTCAAAATGAAAAGCACAAAAATATAAGATTCTAATTGAATAAGCAAAGAAAAGAATGACCTTTCTCTAAACAAACAAAAATGACAAGCCGATATGAAGTTTACATTTTTTAAGGTTTCTTTTCTAAGAAGAGTGACCATATTAATTGTTATGTTCAAAATCCAAAAACTGCCTAGGCTTTTTACATATGTCAAGAAGCATCCTAACAGTCGTACAGCATGGCAATCATCAACAGTGAATCCTGGTCATTCTTAAAAATCAAGATAATTGAACCACAAAAATTGAGCATCATTTACATTGATCCACAGCAATATGATACTGACTATTGATGATCATTTTGTAAGGATTTCTGAACCATAAGTCAAGAAACTCCCTCAATAAAACCACTGTTAACACTATAATTTTTTTTAAACAAAAAATTAATGGCAGGAGAACACCAAAGCTCTTTTGCTAGGAAATTTCTAGGTATTGGCTATGATTTAGGAAGACAATAGCTTCTACTTATACATATGAGAAGACTCAGCACCAATTATAGCAATCTACAATAAAAGCAAATTCAATTGGATATCGAAGCGTTCTTCTATGAGGCAAGACGAAAGCTTTGAGGTGTTTGGATGCAAAAGCCTCAGCATAAGCCTCAAAATAATATTTTCTTGTAAAAAAGAAAGAATTTTACTAACTTCAAAATATAAAGTAAGAAAAAATATATTCATGTCCTAACATATTAATATATTAACAAATTAAAATCAGCCTAACATAGCAAGAAATAACAAACTGAGTAAAATAAAAAAAATCATGTTAGCATCCTAAACATCAAATCATGAAATAAGAAAAGTTATACAAAAATCAAAATAAGATGAGATATCAAAATAAAATATAATAACATAACCAAAGTTCAACAAAAACCCTCTATCCCACTCCTACAGCCCTCCACTAAGTAAGAAGAAAACAAGCCACCAAGTTTAAATTTCTAAATTCAAAGGTTCCCATCACCCTAATAACGCAGTGAGTCCATTAAAATTATTGACATAACAAATTGCTTCATTCCCCACCTCATCCGCAGTTGTTTCCATGTTCTCCAATGCCTCCTAATCTTTAATCTAAATCACTCTACGCTTCCCTCAACAATAACAATCAATAAAAAAATATTATTTAAATTTTAAAATAATGACTATGTCGATGATTATAACTTTAATTAAATGATATTTTATGAATACCATTTTTGTTTATTTCTTGTTGGCTTGTATCAGACCTATTGGTCTAGCTTATATCCCCATTGAAAAAAGCAACAATGAAATCTTCTTATTGCAAATCGGTCAGTGCTGCTTCATTATCATTCTCCACAAATCATTCATCATCTGATGGCACGTCATTATAAAGTAAGAGATTTTTGTTATCCTTAAAAGATTTTTTTTTTCAAATATCCATCATTTAATCTCTATATAAACCAAACATAAATAAATGATATCATACTTAATATACTCAAACAGTTTCTCCTTCTTATATAAATTTGATTGTATGTACTCTAATCGCTCAGAATTGAATGATGAATGTATAAATGCCTAATACCTTAACAACAAATTGCTATAGCTCTGAGTGTCAATTACCAAATTGAATCTGCCATTGAACTAAATTTTAAAATAAAAAATAATTCAAACTGGTAGAACACTTTCTTATTTCAACTGATAAAAAATAAAAAATATCTAACGAATATTTTGCAATTATATCTTTAATTTGTTGTAATCCAAAGAATCCTTCGTTAATTCAAATTTTACAAATTACATACCAAGTGTCACCGTTTCACTCATTTCTCCATCAATTTTTTCCTCGATTGCTCTAGTAGCACTAGCATTATCTATAACTTGAACAACTAGATGCTCATGCTCTCCAATCTCCTCTAGGAATGCAACCAAATGTCCAAAATATATCCCATATCCTTGACTTTATTCGGTGCTTGAACATATTTTAAGATAATAGCATTATAAGCATTATTAATCAAAATATTCATGAAGTTCTATCCTTGATATCAAACCTACCATCAGACATGATCATCAATCCAATCGAACTCCAAGTTCTAATTTCATCAATGACTTTTCGGTGTTATTCAGCTTTGATTTCATCAACCAAGTTCTGTAATCACATATAGATTGCACTTTTAGGCCTTGACCATAAGAAGTTATAGCACGAATCACATTAAGTGAAATATTAGTTTCAAAAAAGAAACTTCCAATATCCATGAAGATACTCCTTGAAGCTTTTCTAACACTTTGAGAAGACATCATCAAACCTTGCATCAATTGCCATCCCCCAATTTACAGAATCCATAGGACCTCTTGTACATCTATATAACATTTGTGGCAAATAAAGATGAGGAATCCTTAACCTAGGCCCACTTTTATAATAAAAATCAATATTTACAACATCAAGCAGTTGTTGTGCCAAATTCTTTGAACCCCTTTCTTATGATCTGAAGCACCTTGGTGCATGATGCAACATTATAATAAATGCCAAAAAGGTGCTCTTTCATTCTAATAACAACCATTTTAACAATTTTTTTGCAATAGTTGCAAGTTAGAAAAGCATACGTCTTGTTATTCCCTCCAATATCAGCATGCACGCTATACTTTAGTTTAAGTATTTTCTACCAATAGTAGTTTTATCCTTTCGTCTAACAATTTCTTACAAAATCCTAGAGTAAAAAATTTTGATTCAAAAAAAAAAATTGAGCCATGCAAATGTTCAAATAAACAAAAACTCTAAATAAAGAATTTTTTTTAAAAAAAATTGATTCATGAGAGAAAAAGTGAGGGACGAGAGATTGACATCGAAAGAGTTATTGAAGAAGAAAAGAAGCAAGTAATGAGGAGGCAGTGGTTGTGGCAGCGGAGACAGAGAGGGACGTGGTAGCAACAGTTGCGACAAAAAAGACCGACAACTTGTGTTTGTGCAAAGTAATCACATGAGATGACTGCCATAATGAGATTTTTGTAAGGTGTGAGGGGGTAGTGAGGGTCTATTAATTAAAATTTAAAAAAAATTATATTTTATCACGCACACCTCACATAGATTAACATTTGAGGTGCAACTCACCCTATGTGAGACATACGCCTCACATTAGGCCAATAGGGTGAAAGAAATGTTTTTTTTTAAAAAGTGTTGAGGGATAATTGCACAATTTTAAACAATAAGCAAGAGTATCCAAACAAGGTATAGAAATTGAATTTAAATGACTGATGTAGCATACACTCATAATCAAACCCACCAGAAGACTATATCACCTAAACCCTTCCCCATTACATTTTTAATTTCAAGGCCAAGCTCAGGCTTGGGTTGACAATCTCCCTGGTTGAAATAAAAGAGAACGTGCTTTACAATTAATTGACATAAAAATAGAAAGCATGCTCGTAAACAAATTAATTGCTAACTGGGAGTTAGATCTTTAAAAGTAACTGCACCATAATGTAAAAATCCCGACTTGAAAAGTGATAAAAAATGACTAGCAAGTAGTTCATTCAAAATTGACTTATAAAAATTTGGTGAAAGGCTAGAAATAAAAAGAGGCATGCATGCTCGTAAACAAATTAATTGCTAACTGGAAGTCAGTAGGATCCTTGAAAGTAACTGCACCGTAATGTGATCCTGACTTGAAAAGTCATAAAAAATGACCAGCAAGTAGTTCATTCAAAATTGACTTAAAAAAATCATGTAACAGGCTAGAAATAGAAAGACTGCAAGATCATGAATACAGCATACCTCTTTCCTCTTGTCTCTCTTTCTTTTTACCTCGTGAAATGGATCTACCAGATAAAAGAAAGAATGTATTAACAAATGGACTTCCATAAATAAGCACGGTGCATTAAAGCTAACTTACACTACAAAAGAAAAGACAAACCAATAAAAAAAAGACAGAAACCAACAAATTCATGCACGAGAGGAACTTTTAATTGAGGCAATAAACTGCAGCACAAGAGCAAGTTGATTAGATTAGCATGATCAACTACACCTAATCAGGGCTAGAAAACTATGGCAACTCTGAAAAGATGCCATGTCACTATCCTGGTAAGGATGATAAAATATCTAACCTATTGCATGTAAATTTAGTGTAGTTCACTAGTTCAATGCTGCATGGATAAAACTACGCAAGGAATCGTGCACAAACAAAGTGTTAAAATGACTAAAGCCACCATTTTAATCAGTAAGAGATACAGTACAAGTGGCATCTAGGATTCAAGTTAATGGAAGTAAGCATGTACTATCAAGTAGAAAACATTATAGGGAATCATTAAACAATGTTATGAGTTAGTTAAAGTAAATGACATTAAGACAGGCTTGGCAATAATTTTTTTGTGGCATATCACATAATATAAAAAAACATTTCACAATATTTGTTTCTAGAAAAAAGATCCTTTCTATGAATCAAATGGTCGTTTATCTGCTGAAAGTTGAATGAGCAGGGGAGTAATGAGAATTAGTTGATGTTTACTTTTCACATTGCTTATTCAAACAGCATGTACGCTAATAATTTTATGCTAAGAATGGCTATAATTGTGTAGGGGTTAACACATGATCGCAAGCTTATAGTTCAAAAATAATTTTGTATGCCTTGTAACAAATCTCTCAAATCTATTCCAGATATAATTTCACATTCCAATACCTATAGTGTTGATGGCAAATAAAGCCACCAAATTTTGTTTCTCATGGATTACTAATGGTATGCAAATGCAATATCAAATTCAGAGTTTGAACAACTACAACTACTTATAATACTATCTTTGCACCATAAATATTTACGATATCATTATTATAGCATAATAAGACAACACATAACAAAATAGATTGTCATCAGTAGAGATGAAACTTCCCTACCACCTAAAATATGTAAATTTAGCAGGAACAAATAATGAGCTTCACAATACCTCATAGGTTATTCCCAAATCTCTATCGCAATAAAAGGACTAAAATAACTCAATGTTATTAAATTCTAGTAAAAACACTAAATTCATTATACTAGCTGGCGGGCATCTATGAATGAATAGAATCATTAAGAAATCAATAAGAAAATAATACTGGGCACTAAGCACTTGCTAATTGCGTGTGGCAACCCACACCAAGAGAATTTGCACCATCTTGTTTGATCGAGATAATTTATACTACATTGCAAACTTAAAAATAATTCCAGTATTAAAAAATTTCATGTCATAAGCTCTTAATAAAAAATTGGTTAGTTTCTCCATAACCATATGGCACGTGTACATGATTGGGATTAAAAATAAACTCTTACTGACAATATGTAAATATGGCGCATTGATTAAAAGGCGCTTGATCGTATTCCTATGAGGAGCTCTTCACACATTTCTTCCATAAACTGCTATTATATCAACTATCTTATCATGCTATGTTTTAAAACAAAAAGAAATCATTTATGGCCAACTTTAGCAAAGTTGAAATGGTTTAAGATATTTTAGAAAAAACAAGGATAACGGGTTAAAAACTATCAATAAGACTGTCGGAGTGGTGCCTATTGAAGTTAAAGTACAAGAAAATATAATTAAGAGGCTTTAACATATATAATGATGCGCAGAAGATGCATCAATAAGATGGGTAGTTAAATTATTGAGAAAATATTAATAAGGAAAATGGTATACCACAAAGTTTAGAAGTATAAAAATAATGCCAAAAGTTAAATTCAAAATTAATTTAGCACTGAGAAGAAATGAATTGAGACTAAAAATTCAAAGAACCTATTAGAAAATAGTTGGGAGATTCATGATGATGACAATGACATTTATATAAAATTTGGTAGCCACCATATTATGAAATTTTAAACTACATTCATTCAATTTCACATTAGCAGAATGTTTGCAATTCATCTGAGTTGCTGAGTAGATATAGTTATTCCCTTATATTAGTTACCCGTTTGTTATTTTTGCTGGCAGAAAACACCATTCCTACCATAAATTATGAATGAAAAAAACCATTGGCCGACGTCTTTCATATGAACATGAAACATGAGAATCTTTCAAAATGCACCACGGCCTTCTCATAAGTATATCCTAGACGTTATGCAAACAAATAATAAAACCATAAAAAATATTGGCTTTTAAGTAAATTTTAGAAAGCAGATCGCGCTGTGAAATCTAAGCTGCAATGTGCAGTAATAGGGGTTTAAATTCTAAGACCAACAAGAGCTTGAGTACAGTAAGAAACTGAAGTAAAGCGTGACACTAACATGTACCAGAAAGCTGCAGTTCTTGGAAAACAGCGCAGAAAAAGGAATCAACCTATCTAAAAATTCAAGCAACTATAGAATTCTCATTTTCAAACTAATAATGCCATGTGATAAGCACTTCACTTCTGTTCTGAGCTATCGCCGTCTAGACTGATCAAACGCAAAACAAACCATGAAGATTGCCGCAATAAATTGATTTTATTGGAACATGCTTTTATAACTGAAGCCGTGACAGGTACATTTGAGAAGTTAAGAATTTGGATATGCCGCAAACCTTGGTTAAGGAGTTTCTGCGCTGTCTCGTTGGGATCCATATTGGTTTCCTTGAGCACCGCATATATGTCAGAATCGGAATGGTTGCCGACGATCTCTCTAATTGACTGGATCATCTTCCGAATGCGAACGGGGATCGTCTGTGCGCCCCCGACTTCAGGCCTGGTACCGGACACCATCTACCTCACACCGCGATCCGACGGCGGCGATATCGAAACCCTATCGCAGCGGCGGTCCGCGGAATGAGCGCATCAAAGGAGGCGTGCAGGCGAAGAGAAAACGATCGAGCGGCCGATATGGAGGATGAATGGAAGCGGAACGAGAGAGAGAGAGAGCAGAGGTTTTGGGTAAAACGCAGAGAGGATTTCGCACGATGTTCGTTTGCTCCAATTATGACATTATCAAGCTTGTAAACCTGCCTTATTTACTGTTGAAATTTTTTCCTTATTTATAAATATATTTTCACAGAGTTATTTTTTAGTTGAATTTAGTGTGATTCATTGCTGTTGTTAGATCTTATTTTGTTGTGAATCTATATTGATAAGAGATGAAATTAGGAGGATTTTAAGCAATAAAATAAAATAAAATAAATAAACATGATATGAATACCTACAAGCGAATGTTTTATAAGCATGTTGAACGTGTCAATAAATAGGTAAATCGTAATTATCGTCGGTCGAATCAATTTGGCATTCATGCACATTTGAATGTATTCAACAATAGGAGGAATTTTAAATGCATTCATACATCACGAGAAATAATATCTAAATCCTACAGTGATATCATTCTTAATTTAGCACAGAATTATTTCATTTTGAATTAATGGAGTAGTCTTACGATGAGTTTTTTGAAGCTCACCTCGAGCTCACCGTCTAACATAAGCAACATAGAATTTGCAGAACTTTTAGAATTTCATGAAATATTTGACTTATCGTGTGATTTAACACCAATATTACTCGCTCTTTTTATGAATTCTAACCTCAAAATGACTTCTTGATATAAGTAACTCTTCTCTGATACTATCTACCTTTAACCTTTCCTTCTTCCTATAACTATGTTGATTTACTTGCAAACAACCCTACCAAGAGGTAAAAACTCAATTTGCAGCTTCTTACACCAGTTCTCCTCCCGCTACAATGACCGAAAATGAAAAATGCTTCCATTCATGACAAACAACAAAATGAAAATGTAGAAAAGAAAATGAATGTAAGAACCGAATTTTTTTTCCTTACCTTTTCCTTTTATGCTATCCCTTCATTTTTTGAAGCTTTTCCAAATTTAAGCTCTTGATTCCTTCTTTTTCTCCTGATTTACTGTTGCCGCCTTCCCAAATTATCGTTGTATTGCCGCTTCTCCGTTTTATATAAGAATAGGTTCGAGCATGGCTCAATCAGACATCTCCTCTTCCTTGCCTCCTTTCAATGTCTCTTCTACATCCACTTATACTTTTGCCTAAAACCATCTCCTTCTTGATCAAACTCCCTCGCGATACAACCACAACTATAGCTAACTAGGAAGGCATTGGTGGGATCACGGTGTAAGGAGACCCGAAATTCCCATTTTCCTCTTCCTTCCATTCACTTATATCCGAAACCATCATGGAAGGTAACATTTTCTACCCTCACACACTTCGGCTCTTGTATCTTGTAAGTCCATCTCCCAACGGGATTTACTAATTCAAGATTTAAGGCAAACCGATGGAGAAACGAGATTTAAGAAACAACTAAATTAAAATATATTTTATTGGCTATTATGTTATTTTGCACGCAAATAGCATTCACTAATCAAATTTATTTTGGAATTAATTTTTTTATCAAATTAAAATAAATGAATATATTATTAGTAAGTTAAGGTTCATAAATTCTTTCTTCTAAATATATTCTAATAATAATAATAAAGTAAAAAATAATAATAATAGTGAATACTTATAATAATAAATGTTGATTAAGTAATGCCTATGCAATAACCACATAATTATTCTTATCTTATAATTGGTGTAGACTTGACAGCCGAACCGTAAAATCCATAGAAGTTTCTCATTTGACACCACGTGATAAGTAACTGCAATTATAAAAATTCATATAATTGCAGTAGTTTCTATTTTTACTCATAATGACTTTAGTATATAATTAACATTATTTATTGATGCTTAGTCCTATATTGAGTTGTTCGCTTTTAATGATTTTAATATTTAATATTTATTTTTATTGTTTAATGTGACAAACCTCATTATTTTGTAATTGTTTATAAATATTGGTGGATATTTTGTAAATATGCTCTCGTGTTTTGATTTTCAAGCATGCAATATAACTAATATTAGATAATTATTATGTTGGTAATAAACTCATTGGTTAAGTCTAGTCAGACCAACGGGTTCTTTAGAGAAATCAGTGGATTTCTATGGGATTGGTGTCTACCTTTCTTTATTACAGTGTTTCCTAGTAAACCAACTATATTATATATATATATATATATATATATTGAAATTGTATATTATCAAATAGTATGAAATGATTGATTATTCATATTTGTACCAAAACACTTGATATTGTAGCATGTAAATATCTACAAAAAGTGTGTGTTTAACTAACTCTTATTCATGATTATAAACATTTGATAGTCATTACAAATTCTTTTATATACATAATAAACTATTTATATTTATGGGTCATATTGCATGCCTCATTTTCGTTATTGCTTATGTTTTAAAAAATAATAGTTATTTATTTAATTTATTTTTTCAGACTCACCTATTGATATTTTATATAACAAGTTTCACCCAACCACTTTTCGAGTCATCACCACTGGACAAACTTTCTTGGTTTAGATTTTATATTAATATTTTTTAGTTTTGTATGAGTTATTGTGTTTTCTTTCTAGGTTGGATAGTTGTTTCAGTATTTACATTTTAGTTTTAGTTGTATTGGTTGATCCTTATTTATGGAATAAAATTTTGATTTTTTTCCATTATTGTTTGCATGTTTTTTTTTCCTTTGTGAATACAAAATATGTTCAATTAGTTCCATCATGCCCTCGATTGTCGGGATGTACCGGCTTCCGGAACCAGGGTGTGACGGAGTGGTATCAAAGCATATGTTTTGTAGTCAATTTCACTTGTATTTTGTACTTGATATGATTTATCTTTACATCCTACATTATTGCATTTTCATTACACATCCCTTATCTTCTTAGGAATAAAATCTAAGGTATTCTGCCAGAGGATTTTTTTTTTTTTGAAAAAGATTTCAATTATGATAGAAAAAATTGATAGCACAATGACAAATTATTTAACATGTAGTATGACAGTGGAAAAATTGATTCATCGGGTGGTTACGCATCCTATCAAAATTGATGTGACGAAATTTGATGACAAATAAAACTTTGGCATGTGTGATGTGAGGTGATGGATGTGTTGTGTTCTCTGAATCTAGAGAAAGTTCTGGATAACAAGGAATTTCTCAAAGAAATGTTAGAGAGAGATTGATTGAAGATGAACATGAGTCTCTGTGGATTAATCCGAAATTGCTTGACCCATGAGATCAAATATGGGGTAATGATGGAAACTTCTGCAGGGAAATATTTGGAGGATGCTGGAGAATAAATTTCTCATTAAGAGCATGAAGAGTCGTCTTCATATGAAATGTCGACTCTATAGATACAACAGAGTTGTTGGCAGTTCAGTTACATTTAGAAGGGAAGGTTGGAGATGAAGACAAGATGCTTCTCTTATTAATAAACACTTAAATGACTTCACAGAGCTATTGGTAGATCTGTTAAATTTGTAAGAGGAAGTTGGAGATGAAGACAATGTACTTCTATTGTTGAATTCACTCTCGGATGAGTATGAAAACTTTATCACGGCACTCATTCAAGGAAAGAACGTCTTAATTGTAATGAAGTGACTATAACTCTATTGAATCATGAGTTTTGTCAAAGGAACAAGGAGTTCACAAAGATAGAATCAACAGAGGCACTTCAGTCCAACATGACAGATCAGAGAAGAAGAAGAAGAATTCAATAAAGAAAGGTGGCGGCGGTGACACTTCTCAAAAGCGGGACAGGTCTGAGTATTGGGAAAAATCAGTGTGCTTTCTCTTTAAGGAATTTTAATTAGAGGAAAGATAGTCTGAAACTGAAGGAGAAGGGAAATATAGTTGTATATGAGGTAAAAGCCAATATTATTGAAGAAACAAATTTTGATGTATCAATTTCTGTAGTTTCTCAGAGTTTGTTTACAGATTATTCATGTTGGATTATGGACACTGATGCTACCAATCATATTTGTTCTCATTGATGATGGTTATGTATGTACAAGGAGTTGTATAGTGGTGTAGTGACTATGAGCAACGATCAAATTTATCATACTATTGGTGTAGGGAGTATTTTTGTTAAGATGTATGATAGTACTATGAGGGAGCTGACTATTGTTAAATATATTTTTCCCATATATTATAAAAAAAAAAATTTGTTAGTTGGGGCTTTAGAGTTCAAGATCTACAAGACAGTTATTGAGGCAGAAGTTCTGAGGATATGTCATGGAGCATTGCTTTTATGAAAGAAGTTTGACATCACAACCTTTATTAACTTCAAAGTAATACAATGACTGGATTGATTGTTGTTGCTGCTAATTCTTCTGACGTCAATATGTTGTGGCATATGCGGCTAGCTCATGTCGGAGAGGCTTTGGTGAAGAAAGGATTGATCAAAGGAGCGAGCACCTGCAAACTTCATTTCTATGAGCATTGTGTGTTTGACAAAAAGATGGGTATCAGATCAGACAATGGGGGCAAATACACTTTGGATGCATTCTTGCAAGAGTGCCAGAGAGCTGGGACAGAGCACCACTTCGTTGTTTGAGAGACAACACAGTATAACAAGGTGACAGAGAGGATGAATCTAACTTTAGTGGAGAAAATTTGATGTATGCTATCCAATGTTGGGTTGGATAGTATCTATTGGGTTGAGGCAATAAAATATGCATGTCACTGGTGAACTGTATACCTTCAACAGCTATTGGGAAGAAAACCCAAAAGGAGATGTGGTCATGGCATTCTGCTAGAGATTATGAGCACATGAGAGTGTGTCCAACTTACTGTCGCATGCAAGGTGATAAACTGGAACCACCAGAAAAGAATGTGCTTTTTATTAGCTTCCGACATGGATTTAAGGGATTCAAGTTGTATGATCCATCAGAAAGAAACATTGTAATTAGCAAGAATGTTAAATTCAATGAGAACAGCTTGTCAAAATATTGGGACTCAAAGCAGGTGGAGAGTTCTAATAGGACTACATATATCCAGTAAAAGTTGAATTTTGATGCAACTTCATTTGTTTCACAGAGTTCGTACACTCTGACTTAAACATATGATTTGGTTACAACTCATGAGGTGTCTGTTGATAAAATTTAGGATGTGGAAAAAGATGCTGAGGTTGAGATTCCTACTCGAGAATCTATTGACAAGAGCAGGATAACATGCCAAAATGTTGAAAAACTAGTTTGGTTAAAGGATCACATTGCATTTGCACTTTCAGCCACAGAGGCAAAAATTCATTGTCACTACAAAGAATTGATAGAGAGCCTAGACTATGATCTTTGGAAAGCAGCAATGGAAGAAGAGAAGTAATATCTTTGAAATAATGGTAATTGGAGGTTGGTAAAACTTCCTCCTAGAAGAAAAGTTGTCGAGTGCAAATGGGTGCATGCAAAGAAGAAAGGAACTCATGGAGTTGATGTGCAGTACAAAGCAATATTAGTAACAAAAGGCTTTTCGCAACAAGAAGGGATTGATTATGATGAAGTGTTCTCATTAGTGACCAAGCATCTCCCAGTTCATGTTATCTTAGCACTTGTAGCACAATATAGTCTGATCTTAGAAAAACTCAATGTGAAGACTACATTTCTACACAAAGAATTGCAATAGGAGATTTATATGTTGCAGCTGCCTTGATATGGAGAATCAACTTACTTGGTTTGCAAACTGGAGAAGTCTCTATATGGGTATAGAAAATTTGATCAATTCATGAGGAGACAGGTGTGCACAAGGAGCCAGTATGATCATTATGCATATTTCAGGAACTTGGCCAAATGTGAGTTCATTTACTTGCTTTTATATTGATGATATGTTGATTGCATCTGTCAGTCAGATTGAGGTTAATAAAATGAAGAATCAATTGTCTAAACATTTTGAAATGAAGGAGTTGGGTGAAGCTCACAGAATTTTTAACATGAAGATTTCAGGGACAAGTCAATTGGAAAGATTTGGCTTTCACAAGAAGCTTATGTTTGGAAGGTGTTGAAGAAATTTGGGGTTGATGACTCGAGCAAGGCGGTGTCTACCCATTACACTAGGCCACACATTATACAAGAATTTAGTATTGTGAGTTGGTTAATGCATGATACAAGAAGGATTCATTGACAGATTGTGAAGAGTTCTATGAGGTGTCTGAAGGGTACGGTTGATGTTGGTTTGATATTTGAGATGTATTCATCCAGTGAAGATTTGTGTGTAAGCTACACTGACTCAGACTATGTAGGCGATATAGATAGGCGAAGATCTATGAGAGGCTATTTATTCACATTAGTAGGAGGTTCAGTCTATTGAAGGTCATTTCTTCAGTATATTGTTGCTTTGTTTACCATGGAGGCTAAGTACAGGATGGTCATAGAGACGATGAGCAAAGTAATATGGATGCAAAACCTATTGGATGACTTAGGAGTTGATCAGGAGTCTTTTATGATGTTATATAACAGTTAGAGTGCATAATTCCTAGCTACAAATCCAATTCATCATGCTCGCACCAAGCACATTGATGTGATGTGCCACTTTGTTCGACACTTGATTGAAGAAGGCAAGGTTCTATTGAAGATAAAAGATACAAAGAATAATCTATTGAACATGCTCATGAAGGCACTACGAGTCCAATAGTTCATCTATTGCAAGAGTTTAGTGAACATTCGAGCTCAGGACTAAGTACCCAGTCTGACATTTTGAAGAACTATGCGAGGCTTGAGCTCTTCGGGAGGGGGGCTTGGGCAAACATCTTGGTGCAACTGATTTAGAGTTGGAGCTCGACTGGTCATCTCTCACTTATCTAGAAGTAAGAGATGAGGTGGATAATGTTTTATTATAACTTTTATTTAATGAGTATATTATAATTGATTTGTTTATCTAATAATAATCTCTCACTTATCTTTTCATTTTTGGAAAGGTTCATCCAATCTTTCATGGCAGCTCCACTTCCCCAAATTTCACTTGAAGTTGACTTCTCATGATCTTCGGAAGTCGCTCATCAACTCTTTCCTAGTCTTTGTTTCTTAATAATGATAAGGATAGAGGTAGGGTCATGAATTTAGCTTCAAGATCTTTCATAATTCAAAAATTGTTTAAAATTTTAACTCAGTTTGAGATTGGATTGAAAAAAAATGAAATGTGAGCTACGAGGCAAAATTTTGGATCAAGATTTTCTTGAGTTGTTTTCAAGCCAGTCATAACTCTGATCTTTAACAGCTCAAGGGGGTGTTTGGTAGTATAATATTTATGAGATTTAGTCATTGGATTTAACTTAAATCACGCCAAACATGAAAAGATAGAAAGTAAATCCAATGCTCTCTTAAATAAAAGATTTTTATGTCCCATTAATATTCTTCGCTTTCTATTAAATAAACAACATAATTTTGGATTTCTTTAATCCAACAATGAGGCCGATTTACGAGAAGTCACTCATCGTCGCTCGCGAGATTTGCAAAAGTTTGTTAAATCCAATTTTAATAGGATTTGAAAATCCTATTTAATGTAAATCCAAGCCGCAACCAAAAATTGCCCTAGTAATGTTAGGACTGTGAATTTAGCGAATTTAGCTTGGAGATCGTTAATCCCTTGAAATTTGATTCTAGATTTGGCTTGAATTGAGATTGGATTGAATGTTTTTTTTTAGCAGAGGACGACTCAAAATCTAATTGTTAACAACATTAGGTGGAGTATGGTGGGAAAAAAAATTTAAAAAATAAGAAAAAAGTTGAAAAGGGAGTTGACATTAATTTTATTTGTTATGCTACATTATTGTAAATAAGAAAATAATATGTGATTGTCGCCGCACACAAGTAGCGGACTAAGGGTCTATGTGGGGCAACTAAAACTTATTGACAATCAGTTGATAAGCAGCTGGTCCAGATAACTTGTTGATCAACAACTAATCCGATAAGGTGGTTGGTTGTTTGGTTGGTGTTATTGGAAAATAATTAGTTTGCTGTGATTGTGGATAAATGATTGATCCGCCCATATGCAGTAATGTTATTTGCAGTAGAACCGTCATAGTAATATATTTCATACTTGAGAAGAAAAACGACTTCATAATAGTAGATAAACTAAGATACACACCTCACATAACAGTGAGTATCAATTGCACACTAAAAAAAAGACAAAAATATTAAAATTACATTTAAAAAATGATAATATTCATTCTAAATTCTAGACGGTGTATGTCCCAAACTACGTCATCCTCCATGGATTCCATCGAACCCCAAACACTAACGATGGTGGAATTTTCGGGATTGTCTACCCACCTGAAGAAGCCACACTTCTCTGAATTGTCTGCCCACCGTGGGCACCTACATATTTTTCTCCGATAACTATGTGCTAGACGCGACGTCAATAAGGAAGTCTAGAGTCCGCAGCGACAGAGCACTGGTCGGGAGGTCCATGAAATTGTAGAGCTCATCTTTCCTGAATGATTTAAGAAAATCCATTAGTCATAACAAAACTTAAAATTAATGAAAAAATAATTAATTACAGTTTTTTTGCAGGTGTTAGGTCTCAGAGAACTCAACATATCAATCAACGAATTAATCACTACAGGAAGACAGTAAACCCTATAAAAAAATGAGTTATGGTTGCTTTTAACCCACATAAAACCAACCTCTTGTGTGTCACATGTGCATATCACCAAACAAGACAATCCTAAAGAACCTCGTAAACTAATGCACCGAAAAGAAAAGAGGAACTTGGTCACCTTCATTAGAATTTCACCTGTAACATGATGCGTCCCTAGCGTGTGTTGTTTTTCTGTGTGTTTTATGTTAATTTAAATCCACGGTAATAGTGCCAAGAACTTAACCCGTCCCGAAATTACACAGTAATTTAGCTTTTCAAAAATATGGCCAACAACTTAAAATATGCTTTTCAAAAATATGGCCAACAACTTGACCCAATTTATATTAAGTATTTAATGTGAAAAATAGAAATGTTATATAAAATATATAAAATAATTCACACATTAGGAGTCTACGCAAGTGCTCATATCGCTTCGAGTAATATAGGGCTTTCTTTAAAAACCCTAGTATCGATCCCATGAAGAAGTGAGGTAAAAAATCCCTTAAACTAATTCTAGTCTACTACTATAAGCAATTAGTTTGGAATGTTGATTAAAGTGGTTTTAATGTATGCTAATGAAACTAAGTTTACTAAAGTAATTTCTAAACTTTAAAGTTAAATTTACTAAGACTAAATAAAGTTTTGTGACGAAGAGTTCAAATTTAAGAAAGTATCATTCACACTACAATGATTTTTTTGTTAATGATAGAGATAAATGTTTTGAATTTGTATTGTGCCAAATAGGAACAATTTTAATTCTCTATCATGATTCAGTGTTATAGAGAATCATTAGCTAATCTCAGGTTTAGTCCCTAAATCCGTGGTTAGGCTGGGAGGATACTGGCTCTCACTCCAGAGCTTCCACTTCCCTTCCCCTGAAGGCTAACTCTCGCTTTAGTTCTTAAACACTAAGACCAAATTGGGGATTTTAGTCTGTCACCCTAAAATCTCTAATTTTATGCCTAACAATGTATATTTTCCTATTTATTTGCACCTAATTCCATGAACGAAACACTCCTCTATGGAATTAAATATGATTCTCACTTTGTTGTAGAACTCATACTTCATTTCCCGAATCATATGTTTCACAACAGATTTTAACATTTCAATTGGCCAGATCGAAAAGTAAATTAAGAACGGAGTGGAAAAATCATCAAAATTAATTTTATATTTTAAAATGACACATCCAAATTATCTTTTCATTTCATCATATCTCAGAATAGGGAGAAAGATAAATAAGTCTACTCAGAACTCATAAGAAAGATACGAAAAAACACATATTTTATATATAAAAATAAGTTTACAAAATAAAGAAATGAAAGAACACAACTTATCTTAGACTCCTCCTCAAGCAAATCTCTCGAAGTTCCCTTGTAGCACTTCCTCTCTTTACAATCAACACTAAATTCTCTCTTATAAGTGTAATGGAGAAAAAACCTCTCACCTTCCTTCTCCTCTCACAATTCTTCAAAAAAATCCTCTCCACACACAAGAATTTACTTTACAACACACTCACACACATTCACACAAACCCCACGCACCATGGGAGGCGTCAAGCCCTCTTTTTTAAAGAGACACCAGTTCCCTCCTTTTTCCCAAAAGACAAATATATTCATCCAAAAGATATGTCTCTTCATTCAAGAGCCTTCTCCAAGTGTCTAGATGCATTGATTCATTTCATCAGGTGTTTGAATCACTTGGGAGCCTTCTAGAACATCAAAATCCTCCAAAAATCAGTTCATAACCGTCCCGGGCGATGTCAGCATCGGTCTGGGGTCGTCGGCGCCACTTTTCGTCACTTCTCTGAACTTGAGCCTCGTCGGTGCCAATCAACAACAGCTCCACTATTTCGCTCCATTTGGCTTCTTTTTAGCTATGTTTCGCCCCATTTCAGTTGCATTTCGTTCCTAACAGATAAACCTACAAAATAAACATAAAAATAACCTCTTTAAAGTGCAATTTCATTCAAAAATGTGTGAGAAGTGTAAATGAGATTAAACATAGAAAGACATGTCAAAATGTGTCAGGACAGAATTTTCTTTCTTGCTCGTTTTTGCTCCAAATTACACCGTTTTTGCTTCTTTTTTCTCCAAAACTCTATTTCTTGTCCCTAAAACAAAAAATGTGCAAAGTACATTCCTTTAAAGTGCAATATCATTAAAATTATTAAAATTGAGCATAACATATATATATGAAAAAGTAGTAATTTTTTAGGCGTATCATAACACGAACCAACAGATACCCCCTTTGTAAGAGATATTCGTCATAGACCAAGTAATATTTGCCCGACCCAAAAAACATAATTAGTAATAAACTAATGAAAAAAATAAATGTGATATATAACTTAACAAACCTGGAGGTGAGTGAGGGAAGCCGCGCCTTTGGTTTCTTGTCGCATAAGCAAAAATACAACTATCATGTGCGCTACTTTCTCAACCAGCCATCACAAGGTAAAACACATGTTAAAGTCACATACGACCATCATTTTCTGTTGTTGATCCATATTGTCCAATGTATGTGACCTTTTCCATCCTAGAAAAGTGTTTTGTACAGGTAATAAGAACGAATCAAACAACATATAAAATAACATCTAAAACCTAAAGATTAATTATTACATAATAGAAATAATTACAGAGCAGCATATTGATTGTTCGTGCAAAAAAAGTAAAACATCCAAATCAAATAATCCTACTATAAAATGAAAAAAGAAAAGCCAACAAACAATAAAACCAGGAATTACTTGCCCATAAAAAAAAATGTAAATATTGGACACGAAGTTTGGGGGGCATCTTCAGTAACTTCATGAAGTTTAGATAGAATGACGTGTCCGCACTAACTTTAGGATTTGGATCCAAAACTCAAAGAAAGTTGTCTATGGTGGTGTCATTTGAATTACCACGTTGACATCTACATACTTATATTAGTTTATTTATTGGGCGTATGACTGAAGTTAATCCGTTCTTTTTTCTTTTATCCACCCTAGGTCGATTTAACTGGCATGTGGACTCAAGCTCCCACTGGTTTTGGCTGGGGCTTTGACCTGACCCACCTACCTGCTTAGCCCCCACATCATATGTTATGCTTGCAAACCCATGCTCACTTGGGGTGAACACATGTAAGGTCGTCGCAACAACTCCACTAAACATGAGGTTCAGCTTCTTCTCCAGGTTCGACCCAATGCCACTCACCTTGAATTTTTTGGTAGTTGGCACCGCCTGCAAAATACGAGAAAGTGTATTATTTAAAATAGATGAATAAAAGAACAAGTATTTAGGTGTTTACTCATACCTCCAACTTCTCAGTCCACCAATCCTCAGAAGCATCAATAGTCTGCTTGATAGGATCCCAACCTAAGCCCGTGGATCCCTGTTTCAGTTCCTTCCATAACTTTCAGCACTTCTTCAACTGGTCCTACTTGTTCTTAAATTTTAACTTTTTGTAGTTTCTTCCTGTAATTTACTGAAACTTCATTGCAATATTATGTCACCCTTCTTTGTTCAAATAGGTGGTGGGTCTATTTCCAAGCTCGATCTCCTTAATACAGAGGTTGCAAAATATGATTGTGACTTCTCTATCCCACATTGCTGACGAAGTCACTTCTTTGGTCTTAACCATAACGATACTAATAAAAGAATGAATAATAAAAGGTAATGATAAAGGCAATAAAACAAATAACAGAAAAAAGAAAAAAGTGCCAAGAAAAACCAACACTTTGTTGACCTCACTTTTGGTTGAGGTCTAGAAAACTTCTTTAGTAGCCTAGGTCTAGCCATAGGACTTTCCTATTGACTAGTCTTAGAAAATTAGAAGAGGTACCCCACCATTAGAAATTCAAAA
>NW_018164869.1:3161885-3176282 GCF_001263595.1 Phalaenopsis equestris | reverse complement strand
ATAATAGGATAGCTTAGGAAGTCACCGAAGTTCTCCTTCGGATCTGTGGCATCCTCTAGTGTTTCCTCTTTTGGACTCCAAAATAAAATGTTCCAAATTTGAATCAATCCCCCTTCACACTTCTTAGTCCAATATCTTTGAAATTTCCTTACCATTTGAACTCCTTGAAGATAATTTTTCTTGACTTTTATCGAGAGTATTCTTAGGTAACTTTTGTTACTTAAGATGTAATTAACTATAGGGGCTTGCCCCTATAGGAAGTTTATCCCGAACCCAGCACAATATAAACCCTATTTAATTCCTTATATTAAATAGGGGAATTTGTCGGCCAATATATTGGTTTCACAGACCAAACGGATGTCATAACTTTCTTTAGTTTATTTGATCGAGCCTCACTCTCAATTCTTGTGTTCATCCTTCGGGATAGATACATGATTTGAGATAAAGTGCTCTTTCATCTAAACTATGAAAATTATGGGGTCAGTTTGACTTCATCTTTTTCAAAACTAAATTTTTTTTTTAAAAAAAAAACATCCTTCCGAAGCAGGCAACGAGATTTCAATTCCGATAGCCGACAGCTTCTTACGGGCAAACCCCACACCAAAAATAGTGCCGACACACTTCAACTAAGAAATTAAAAAAACAAAATTGGGAAGAAAAAACATGAAAGCACCTCCCATCACAACCACAACCAAACCCCGATCACCTCTCCATCACAACCGCCACACAGCCTCAAACCAATTTCCAGAGAGCCATCAGAACCACCCCGCATCACAGCCATATCCACAAGAGCCCTTCCACCTCACACAACCACATCCAAGTTCAACCACCATACAAAGCCACACCCTAGCTCGAAGATATACTGCAGGCCACCACAACAAGATAGTCTCATGAACAATTCTAGAGAAGAAAATACCAAAATAAAACCATGCTACATTTGTAAAACATAAAGAAAAAACAACACCAAAAAAATACCTGCACCCCTAAAAAAAAAACCCCAGCACAGGATGCAAAAAACAAACAAAAAAAGGAAAGCCCCTTCATATAACAAAAAAAAAAAATTAAAGCAATGAATTCTAAGATAAGGCCTATCCGACATGACCACATATAATAGCCTCCACAATTTTGGAGAGGAGGTTTGAGCCCATCAACAACTAATAAAGCCAGTCATGGCCAACCAAAGGGCAAGCCTAACCCCCTCATTATAAATAAAACTTCTCTCTATATCAGTGTTCCAAGTTTTATGCCAAATTGATGAAACAAAACAAACCAACAAGCTAAAAATGAAGTAAAGTGCAGCAAAAGTAACCCCCAAAAATCAGGCAGCAATATACGAGCATCATAAAAGAAAATCCCCACATAACAATGAGTAAAAAGAATCATTGCATCATAACATATAAGACATATCCAAAATATTCCCACCAATTACAATCCTCTACTCCACAGCCACAACACACATACTCAGAACACCGACAGCACACACAACCACATTACCCACTTGTTTTTTAGACAAAAAAGCAATAAGTTAACACATTGATCACCACCAATACAGGTACCAAGAGGTTCATACAAGATGGAAGACAAGAGAATGAAGTATCATTCAAATCTTTCTCTAATGCAACTGATATGTCTTTTAGCATGCTTAAATTCCCTTACATTTAACGTAAGTTTTTGAATTAAATTATACTTTAAAAGATGGTATTTTTATGCTTTTTATTGCAAGTATAATAGGTGAATAAGTGGAGCGAATTGGAGCGAAATTGAGTGAATTGGAGGAAGGAGCTCACCTCTGAATTGGCGCCTAGGCGCCAACTTTTGGCACCTAGGCGTCAGAATCCAAAAACTCTGGCACTTAAGTGTCACATACTGGTATGTCAGCTAACAAAGGGAGTGGCGCTAGGTGCCACAGTTGGGCACTTAGGCAACATAACTGCATGAACAATTTTCCAGTAGTTTTTCACATGAAATGGAGGCTTTTTCTTCAAGGATTCATGACAAAAATTAGAGGAGAACATTATAGAAGTCAAGGAAGCATAGAACACTGCAGGGAATTGAAGAAAAAGTGAGATATTTTCTTTTCTTTCCTGTATTTTACCCAAAAATCGGTGAGAGGTGTAAATAATTATTATAAGATTGCAAGGAGAACACTTTGGGGTGTAGCTCTTCTTCATTTCTCAGGAAAAAATATAAGTATATTCTGCTTACATTGTCTTTTATCAAATTATTTCATTGTATTTGACTTTGATGTGTTATAAGATGATGTGTCATCTTGTTTTCTTAATGCAATTTGAGTAATTTTTTTTCTCCCTCCTCTTGTAATGGATTATCAACATGTGTTAAATTAAAGTAGAATAATGTTACTTTTTGGAACGTGATGGTATTTCATACGTACTTAATTTACTTTGCAAATTGCTTGTTTATGATGTTAAAATCTATTGTGAACCCATAATGATCCGGGAGGGCTATGACTTTAAACAACTAGTGAATACGACACTTACCTATAGGGTGAAGGAAGAGTAGTCATTAGGTCAGTGCAAATAAATAGGAAGATGAATTGTAATGAGTGTACATTGGGGACTCTAGGGTGACAGGCTAGAATCCTAACCAATTTGATCTAGGATTTAATGAAATAAAGCTAGGTTAGCCAAATTGAGGGCATGATTTGGTGACTATAGGGAGACAGGCTAGAATGATAACCAATGTAATATAGGGTTTAAGGAATTGAAACTAGGTCTATTAACTTCTTTATGCACTTAGAAGAGGGTAAAATAAGATTTATGCTCCTATTTGTCACATGTTTATTTAAAAATTCTACTTGATTTACACCTACACTAGCTACTAGTTTCATTACAAGTGGAGGGAACATCTAATTAGCTTGAATTTGTTGCTTCATTTTGCTTAGTGTATTTAGCTTATTTGGAACTTAGAAGAGTAGAAGTAGTTTAGTAGGATCCCCTAACACATTTTGCATCAAATAAATTTCCAAGCTAAGACTTTTTAAAATTGGCTAGAACTTTTCTAAAGTCATTTAAAATTAACGGGCTTTCCCGTGGGTTCGATGCTCTGGGTTTAAAGAAAATGTTATATTACTTGAGCTATACGTGCACTTGCGTTTATACATAGTGAATAATATTTAACCGTGGTAAATCTTGAGTGATATAATTTATACAACTCATTTTAAATATAATATTTTATCTCAATATCACTAGGTATGTCGTAGAGTAACTAGCAGCCAACAATTAATTGGAATTCCCTGTCATAAGCATCATTAAAATTCAAAGTGTCAATTCTAGCTACCACTTAGAATCTAGTGGTGATACATCAACACATCAAAAAGCTTTGTAAAGGCCGCCAACTACAAAATCTCCTTAGCAGCTACTTAAGAAACCTGATAATTAAAAAAATGATACATATGGATTCCGATTCATATAGAAGATGGAAGCTTGCTAAAATCCAAGCTAAAGTATCATATGAAGTTCTCCCAGCTTATCAGATCAACAGTTTGAAATTCAACCAGAATACTACAAAAGATAAATCACAAATCCCAAACAAACACAGAGGATCACATGAGGAAAACCAAAAATCTCGTGAGGAAAAAATGTCATTTATGATTTAATGGGCACACATAAAAAAAAATATATATATATATTAAGTTACTAGTTTAATAATTAATGATTAGGGAAAATTATAGATATAGCACCCAATTGTTATTGATTTTTCTGTCTCTCACCGAAACTTTGATTTTTACACAGAGAACACATTATTTATGGATGAAAATATGGATTTGATTATTAGAAGATGATAATGAGTGCTATTTTTCATATGATGTTTGTAGATATGAAAGTTTAGGGGTGAGATATGTAAATATGAAAGTTTTGAGTGTTATGTGTGTAAGAACTTAAAATTAATAATAATACTATTTATACTAATTGTGATAAAGCAATTTTAGGAAAATTTGCATGCATACCACTCAAGTCTGATGTATTTACACAACTTACACCTAAACTTCAATTTTTAGTTATATTTTTGATGTGACATGAAAATTGTAGAGGATTCAAATATAAAAAAAGTAAAAAACATTTAAGTACTAGATATATAAATAAATAAGAGTTGGATTTTAAACTTGTATGCATCTAAATGCCCCTTAATTTTGTTATTAATACTTATTTTTAAAATTTTGTCTGAAATAATAAATTTATGGTATCTTTGGGGCAGCTGTAACTGTTTGGAGAAACAACTATGAAACTGTTGTAGGAAAAAAAACAGTTTTTTAAGAAACAACTATTATAAATTTATTTTATTTTTAAAAAGTTGGACATTTTTCTGACAGTCATCACACTTTGAGAGTTCATGTTGAAAAAAAAAAACGGTTTTCTTCTACAGAAAATTCTAAAAAAACAACCAGAAAATAGTTCTCCGAAGGGTCTGTTTGGGGCAACTGCAGTTGTTTGAATAAGCAGCTGTGAAACTTGTGAAGAAGAAGTTGCTGTTCAAAATACTACAGTGACTGCTATAATTTTTAATTTTGTTTTTTTTTTTGAAAAATTCACCCAGCTTTCTAGCAGTCATTACAGGTAGTAAAATATGATCGGAAAACGTAGGATTTGACGACAATTTTTTGAAAATACAGATAAAATGCAGTTTTGACAAAAAAAAAAAAGAAAAAAAGAAAAGAAAAGATGACCATTTGGAAAGCAATAGAGACTAAAGTATATTCCAAACTGACCTTTAAATTTTAAAATGAACCATCAAATAATTCAATAAAGTTTAGTCGACTTTAATCACTATCATGCTATACAATTCAAAATTTACAAATTCCAAATTCACGGATTTACCACCCCTAACAAACTCTTACTAGCAGCCAAACAGTCCTTAGCCCCTGAGGAAGCTGGAATCTTGCAATGGTGGAGCGTGGGGAAGAAGAGCGAAGTGATCAAGAATCATAACTGAAAGGCCTCGCGCTCGCCGGCCATTAGCATGGAAGCTGCGACTAGACAGAAAACCCTCTCATTGCATCTATATATACCCCCTCTTTCTTCTCCCTTCTCCATTCTTTTTCTTGCATTTCCCATTCACCTCTCCCTCGCTTCCAACTCCTTCCCACGATGACTGCCGCTGCCTCCTTCCTCCCGTCATTTTACAAAGTCCCATGCATCACTGCGCCGCCTCGCAGTCTCTCATCTCGGGGTTTGAGCGATTTTACTGGAACCTATATCTTCCGTTCGTTTCTTAATTCGTTTTGATGATGGTTTGGTAGCTTGTGGTGTTTTAGGGACTTGGAAAGCGCGCATTGGGATCGCTGCAGTGCGGGCGGGTGTATCGGCTGAGAGTGCTAGGGTTTCGGCCGGTGAGAAGAAAGATGTTCGACCGATAATTGTTATAGACAATTATGATAGCTTCACTTACAATCTTTGCCAGGTTTGTTTGAATGGGTTTTGGTTTCGGAAGATTGTGACGTGTTTCTTCTTTAGTAGGTTGCTTCTTGTTGATTGGAAATAGCAGTGGCTTTGTTTTTTTTTTTCTTTGATTTGTTCTGTCATCTGCGGGAAAGACAAACGAGGCTATTCTATTCTCTAGTGGAATTTAAGTTAGGTTGACTGGATTATAAAATATTTCCTGGAACATGCTCTTTCTGATTGAGTCGATGAGTCCTAACGGGTTTATGTTTTGAAAAGCTGGGCATGTATATTGCATTTTGGTAAGATGGTCAGAAGTTTGTTGTTACTTTGATCTGTCAGGACCATCAATACTTCTTTTATTCTTTTGTTAATAGGAACTATGAGATCAGCCCTGGGTTTGATGATGATGAAGTACTATCAGCTTAGTAATGCTACTAAAATTATTAAGCACACATGCGAGGATTGAAACCGAGATTCTTTTTTTTTCTTTTTCCGTTGATGAAAATGGGACAGTAAATCTCAACAGTTCTTGCGATGCGATAAAGACAACATGTCCCATGGCAGGTAAATTGAGAAGAAATAAAATAATTAGAAAAAGATATCCTGACAAATGCATGAGTAATGGAATGGTAAAAGTGTAAGATCTAGCATTGTTTCACCCACATCACAATTAATTAGAAATTCAATCGTTATATTTCTGAATCTTTTCATCAGAAAGTTTAGGGATAAAATATTACGGCCTGATACTAATGAACTTGTGCATGATTCTTGTATTAGCTAAACCAGAAAAATGACTTGGCAATTGTGAAGAAGTAGATATGAATTGATATTTAGTGATTTGCCATTTGAAAGATAGAAAGATGAGTTAGAATTCCAAAATTTGTCTAACTTTAGATTCCACTTTCTGTGATTAGAGAGTCTTGAATTCATTCACTATGTACTTTTAATTTCATAGTCTATTACCAATAGTCAGTGCTGAAGGATTTTATTAACTATTTTGAAATGCCTGCATAAGTTCCACAAGTTGAGATCCACCACACTTATCAAGATTTTCGCCCCCTTGACTTCTTCTTCTACCATCACCTCATAAATTTGTGGGTTCCCTGTTGTCTATTCATCAATCGATGGATTATTGTAATTATTATTTTCAGATTTTATATATTTCCTAATTGAAGTTCTGCTACAGTTGTAGAAATATCACACAAAGATCAAAATAAAATATTCAATGAATTCTCTCCAATTTTATATATTAGAGCTCTGCTCTTTCCAGTATGTTCATTACTACATACTTCATTATTGCATAACAAATGTTCCATGGCCTTCATTGTTGCACTTGTGCTTTTTTCCTATTTTCTTTTAAATGCAACTTTCATTATTAAATTTCTGTAGCATTTCTATTGTTGCAACCTTTCTGGCTGCATTGCCACAAATTATTCTCATTTTGTATTTTTGCATTTCTTTTCTTTTGTTTTTTTTCTTGTGAACAAAGTCTTAGTTTCTTTTTCCATAGATTGCAATAATAATAATGGTAACCACATCTTTAGAATTGAGAGATACCATCTAAATTCAACTAGAGAGTTGCAAAACATCTACTTAACATATTGGTTGAATGTAAATTATTATATAAAGTGATTGATATTGGTTTGCATGTTCTTAAATGAAATAGAGAATTGGGCATTTGTAAGGCATAAAAAAAAGATAAAACATGGCTTGCTAGGGACTTCCGAAAAATAATATCTACAATAAGTATCAATATGTTTGAGTCCTCAAGTATTCTCTTATCATATTATACCTCAAAGTCTTATAGATGCCCATTTTTCATCTCTTGGATGATTGATTTATGAGCTACATGTCATATGGTCAATTCCTCATATGAACTTGTTTTATATTCCGCTTCTCTTAACAGCAAGAAATTGTGATGGTCAACATGGTCAATCAAGGATATACTATAAGCGGGTCTTTCATTTTCTGAAATTTCATTGATGTACCTAAATTATTTAGCAATCTATTATTTATTTAAAAGCTAAGATCTCAAGTGCAGCATGTGTTTTATCCTTCATATTGTCTTTGAGAATCTGATGATCAAGAAAAATCCATTCAATTTTAAATGTTATATCTTTTCTCAAATCTCTTAATTCTATTAAAGAAATTCTTTATTACACAGTATCATGTTTTCTTTTTTATTCAAAGGAAATCTTTTTGGAGAATTGCATTATGTTATTTGTTAACTACCGATGTCCATTTTTTCCACTTGACTTTTTTGAGGGTTGGTGGTTTGTTCTTTATCGATGGATGCACTAATGTTTCATGAATCTTTTTACTAAAATTAAGAGTGATGCAATTGCTATTTTTCTTATTGTTATGGAAAGTAATAAATCTAAAGCTTGTATATTAAAAAATTTGTATATTAAGAAGCTTGATATTAGGTAATCTAATTAGAGAAGATCTAATTACAGGATCTTTTCTATATTAATAATGTTTCTAATCTATAAAGATGGGAGTGCATATAAATATGTAACATTTGTTTTCAATTGAAAGAGAACAAAGAGTTGCTTCCCTTCATATTGTATCTTAGCCACACATGACTCGTCCCCCTTAGTTTGGCTTCGTTTCACGCCTGTAAGTGCAGCCTTATCCGTGTCATTTGTTGTTCAGCGCCGCAGCGTAGTCTGCGTCGATCAGATTCGTCTGTTTCAATCTCTTCTTCAGTGTCGTTCTGCTCCTTCTACATCTTGCATTTTCGTTTGCACTATTCAAATCTTTCTCTTCTTCCATCGCTTGTTGTTTGGCTCCGTTTGCATCGTTTATGTGTGTAAAATATGCAAAATATTATCCCGTGTTTTCCTACAGTATTTTCACTTTTTGAATCATATTTATGCTCTTTCAAGTATTTTTTATGTTATTTATAGGATACTTGACTTAAAAGCTTAAACAGAGCTAGGAGGCATTTGGCCTTAGATTAGGCGTACCCACGCCCAAAACGGCGTGACAACGCCTCTCTCCATGACCCCAAACCAAGCATTAGGTGCTAAGGCACCGAACAAGAGGTGCATAGGCGGCCACAATGAGGAGGCGCCAAGGTGCTATCTCTGAGTCGTCTAGGCGCCCCTTCCAAATTGGCGCAACACTTCTTATGGCGCCAAGGCGTCACCTATGGGATTTAGGTGTGATGGAGATTCAAAGAGAGAAAAACTCTAACGCTGCGGCGAAGAACTTCGATGCTAGGCGAACCAATTTAGGGATTTGCAGTAATTCTCTGTCCTGATGGTGATCCGTGGCTACAAATAGTATAAATTTTGAATGAATAAGGGCTTTGCTCCTCCACAGTAGTGCAATGTTTTACCCTTGGAGTGACGTCTAGAGGAAGAAAGAAAAGTCAGGAGGGAGTCCTCAAAGAACATTTTTAGCTGACAATAGGATTCGTTGGAGGAATCTTAGGAGAGTATGAGAGTTCTTCCGAGGGAGAACAAGTGCAAGCATATGTGTGTATACATTTTTGTACTCAAATTGGGTGGAAATTCAGAGATTGTATTGTACTTTCGTGTAATTTGGTGAAGAAACTTGGTGAGATCGTTCTAACATTGTTACTTTGGATTGTGCAATAGAATATGCGTTGTTTTCATCCGAAATGAGTAGGGCTAAATTTTTTTCTTCTTTTGAATTGAATTTTATGCTAGTTGGTGAAATTTGTTATGTGATTGCATGTTGACATGATTGCAAGTTGATAGTTTAACCTTTTGAGTTTATTCTACTCATAAATTGATCACTTGTAGTTAAAATGGGGCTATATATGTTGGATAACTACTTCGAGCCATAGCTTGTTCTATCACCTTACTCCATTTGAGATTCATTATTGATTAGGGCATCCATCACTACCGATGCTAAAAAATTATACTTCAGTTTCAACAATTATCATCTTTAAATTGTTGGTCGTGTCAATTTACAAAAGAATATCGTTTATCTTCTGCTCGCAAAATTAATAAGAAAAGATAGTCATAATTTTGGGTTGATTCATTATGATGGGGACCTTGTCGTGTTTTATGTAATATATTTCAATATTTTTTTCACTTTTGTGGATGGTTTTTCTTATATGATTAGCTTTATTGTATGAAATCTTGTACTGAGTTACTGTCATATTTTCAATTTTTTTTTGCTAAAATTAAACCATAATTCAATATTCCTGTAATAATTTTGAGAACTGACAATATCAATGCATATTTCTCTGCACCATTTCAGATATACATGACACAAAATAGGATGATTCGTCAATTATCCTGTGTCGATACTTTATCCCAAAATAGAGCAGCTGAAAGAAAAAATAGACATCTTCTTGATGCAGTTAGAGCTCTTTTGTTTCAAATTAATCTACCATAATAATTCTAGGTTTATGTAGTTCTTAATGCATGTTTCTTGATCTATCAGATGCCCTTTACTATTTTACAAAGCCAAATATTCTTCCAAGTTTTATTTCCAACCATCACTTTCTCATTGAATCATGTATATTTAGGTATACTTGTTTTGTTCGTGATTCCCGTCCACAAGTTAAACTGAAACTCTAAGTCATTAAGTTGTGTCTTGTTAGGTTACCTTGTTTGCAAAAAGGATATCAATGTTTTTCCTCCCTCTTAAACAATTGCATGGTCTTTGCTCATGTTACGTTTCATGACAAACACCATTCTTTCACGACTTATCGCTTCTAAATCCTTACAAAATTTTGATGAGTTAATGTAACACATCATCAGTTCAGCTCCACTTCCTTCACTAGTGCCTCATCCTAGACCACTTATTACTATTGCTTACTCGAGAAGACCTCATCCCCTTGATCCTTGTCCGACACTGGTACTTCTTCTTCAGCGGATTCTACTCCTAGCGACCTTGGTTTACCTATTGCTCTTCAAAGAGCTAAACGTCAATGCGCTTATCCCATTTATTCATGTTAACTATAATCAATTATCTTTTACTTCTTTCTCTTTATTGCTTCTCTTGACTCTGTTGAGGTCCCAAAATATGTTCGAGAAGCCATATATCATTGTGTCCCATTATGGGTGGGCGGCGGTGATGCTTGATGAAATGAATGCTTTAACTGAAAATGGAGCTTGAGAACTAGTTGAAATATCTTCTTGCAAGAAGAGTGTTGGTTCTAAATGGGATTTTGCAATTAAGTTTCACTTTGATGGATCTGTAGCTTGTCTAAAGCTTGGCTATTCGCTAAGGGCTATACTCAAACTTATGGATTGATTACTTGAACACATTCTCTTTTGTAGCTAAGTTAACTTTAGCTCTCTTATTTTTGTCTTTGGCTACAATTAATAAATTTCCCTTGCACCAGCTTACGTGAAGAATGTCTTTCTACAATGTGATATTTTAGAAGAAGTTTATATGGATCAACCTCCTTGGTTTGTTGCAAAGTGGGAGTCCGGGAAAGTATGCTGTCTTCGAATATCATTATATGGATTGAAGCAAAGTTCTTAGGCGCGGTTTGAAAAATTAAGCCAAGCATTAGAATAGTTTGAGTTACATAAAAGTAAAAGTGATCACAATGTATTCTACAAGAAAATTGCTCATTGGATTATTCTATTAGGGGTTTATATTGATGTTATTATTATTACTGGAAGCGATGTACAATGAATCTTATCAGTGAAATCATTTCTCCAAAATCAGTTCAACACTAACAATCTAGGTTTCTTGAAATACTTTTTGGTGATTGAAGTATCAAGGAGAAAGAAGGGCATCTCTCTATCTCAATGGAAGTATATTTTGGATTTGTTAGCAGAAATCGGGAATTTATTAGTCAAACTATGCAGTAGTCTAGTTATTTGTATTTCTTTGTATTTTTTATCTCATCAAATGTAACCAATACTTTGTTAGAGTTAAGAGCTTGTGATGAGCGAATCATATGTATTTGCATGATTTGATGCATTTCATTATATAGCTTATCGGTGAAATCATTTCTCCAAAATCAGTTCAACACTAACAATCTAGGTTTCTTGAAATACTTTTTGGTGATTGAAGTATCAAGGAGAAAGAAGGGCATCTCTCTATCTCAATGGAAGTATATTTTGGATTTGTTAGCAGAAATCGGGAATTTATTAGTCAAACTATGCAGTAGTCTAGTTATTTGTATTTCTTTGTATTTTTTATCTCATCAAATGTAACCAATACTTTGTTAGAGTTAAGAGCTTGTGATGAGCGAATCATATGTATTTGCATGATTTGATGCATTTCATCATATAGCTTGTAATCTCTTGAACTTGAAAATGCCCTGCATCAGCCATTCAGGATTGTCCTAACGTAGACCCTCTATATCCTCTCTTCGCTGATTTCTTATACCTTTCATCAATTCTGTTCAATTTATTGTCCTTGAGGCTCAAAACTATGTAAGACACAATATAACTACTTTTTGCATATTGATAGTCCTGTTTCACTGTAAAGATTTATTTATGCTTACTGACTGGAACCGCTGTAATGAATGTTATTGTTACTGAATTACTAATTTTTAAATTATTGCCTCATAATATTATTCCATATCTGAATTTCGTGAATTCTCTAATTAGTATATTGGAGAGCTGGGAGTTGACTTTGAAGTATTCCGCAATGATGAGCTTACTGTAGAGGACATAAGAAGGTTTTTTTTTCTTTTTAAAATTTGAATTAAATAAGTTTTGTTCATGAGATGTATTTATTAAAATTGATATTTTTCTTAAAAATTAGCTTTTTTGTGTCTGCTGATGATTTAAAAATGACTTTGCTTTTTTAAGGAAAAACCCAAAGGGGATACTTATCTCTCCTGGACCTGGTAAGTTTTGCCTGTTAAAAAATGTTGCCATTTTTGTTATACTCTCATCTAGATGTAAACATGGTCTTTTGTTTCAGGTGCACCGCAAGATTCAGGGATCTCATTGCAAACTGTTGTTGAACTGGGGCCTTCCATACCTTTATTTGGTGTTTGCATGGGCTTGCAATGCATTGGAGAGGCCTTTGGAGGTTTGTATCATTTGTTTTGCATCTTCTGCACTGCTGTATATGTAAACAATGCTATGAAGTTTTATAGAGGTTCTTTGTTGTTTTACAGGAAAGATTGTGCGCTCTCCTTCTGGGGTGAGGCATGGTAAAAGTTCTCTTGTTTATTATGATGAACAACTTGAAGAAGATCTTTTTGATGGATTGTCGAAGTAAGATTTTTGCCATTTCACAACTGCTGTGTATATATTTTCTTATCTTTTCGTATCACTTCATAAAGTGCTCATGTTGTTTCTCACCATTTATCTGGTCACTCTTTGAATATAAATGTCATTTTGAGAATTTTTACTAGCAATAACTTGTGTAGTTTGGGCCTGAGGATTTTGGGATTCATTGTACTCGATGATTGGTAAATTTTGGTTTTTATCCTTGAACGCACATATTTACCACAGCAATTTAATCCATGTCTTCTTTCACATGCCCATGATTGTCAGAATCCATGTCTTCTTAGCGACTATTTTTGCTAGGATTATATTAACAGTCATACGTGGTCATTTCTAGTTGCATTCGTTTTAAGTAAGCAAATCATTACTGCTATATTCTTTTTCACATTAAAACTTCTCCTTTCCTTTGAAAACACCAATTATACGCTCGATTACAAGTTTAGCTGAAAGGATAGAATTTCCTGGCCCAGGGCCAGTCCTCAATGCCAGTAACTTGTAGTCACTATTGAACCCTTGTTGACCTCATTTTTAGTGAGGTCTTAGTCTCCTACTCTTAGAACCTAGGATCTAGCTTTAGGAGTTCTTATTGACCATCCTAGCGGACTAGCGATGGAGCCCACCTCCAGTAGAACTTCAAGCCACTTCTTGACTCATTTTTGTGAAGAACTCGCACGAGTGGTTCCAAGCACTCAACTTTTAGTTGCAAGGGCTAAGGACCAACATGTAGAGGGCCCGAAATTGAGTTCCTATAGGATCAACAGCCTTAGGTGAACCCTTTGTGACTCGATTACTCGCGAACGCCGCATTTCACGCACTCTCTGCACCCCATACGACTTTGACTTGAATTGACTCGCCCGCCGGCAAACTCGTCTGGACGATCCCGGATGACGAAACGGACCGCGCCGACGCGTCTGGAACGTCGATTTTAGCTAGGAGGGACACCCATATTGCTGTGGTTCCACACTTGCGCGAACTGCACGAAAATCGATGCACGTTTCTTCTAAATCAGCGGGGCAAGGGTTTGGGTTCAGCCCGGGCTCAATTCGAGCTCGACACAGGCTGAACGCAAGCCAGGACTTTCAAATTTCAAATTTTTAAAATTTAAATTTTACCTCCAAATTTCATCTTAATTAGATTTAATTAGGAGTTAATATTTACCTAATATAACTGCTCCTGTATGGAAGGAATTTAATATCCCCCTCCATTGCATCTGTAACGGGACTCCTCCTGCTTATCTTCCTCGCGCTCGAGACGCCTCCTGTTTTTTGATCTTCCTCGCGCTCGAGACTCCCGCTGCTCATCTCCTCTCTCTCGGCACGATTTGAGACCCGTCTCTGCACCCCATCCTCGGCTCTGTTCGATCCCGATCCTTCCCGCACCGACGCAACCTCCTTCTTCCCCCGCTATCTCCTCCCTCTCGGGTACGCGACAGAAGAGTCGCTCGACGCTGCTCTTCTCCCGCACCGACGCCGCAACCTCCTCCTTCCTCCGCTCCGCCCGATTCGTCCCTTTCTCCCTCGCGACAAATCCCGCACACCTACTTCGCTTCCCCTCTCTACACCGTTTGCCCTTGCTCGACCCTGCCTTTCCCTCTCGATCCCCGTCTCAATTGAATTTCAACTATCGACGTTAGCAAGGAGCCAGTGACAAGATTGCAACGAACACAGAGCCGAACTTCTTTTACTTCTCTTCGCTCGGTCTCTATTCCTAGTGGAAGGTGGAAGGTATGATTGCATATGTACTTTTGTTTCGATTACGTCTTGAACTGACTCAGATGACAAAGGCATGATATTCTTGCAATCTGCATTTTTTTT
>NW_018164869.1:3149349-3158677 GCF_001263595.1 Phalaenopsis equestris | reverse complement strand
ATGAGTCCTAACTCGATTTAGGTTCCGAGGTTATCGTACGGTACGATGTCAACCCTCATTTCTCTGTAGGCTATTTGTATAATCGGGTATTATGCAAATGTAAGTCCTAAGTAATAAAATTGGCAGGATTGAACATTTAAATAACATCATCTCTAAAAATGCAGCCACACATTAGGATAGTTTGGGAAGTCACTGAGGGTTCTCCTCAGGATCTGTGACATCCCCTACCTTTTCTTTCCTTTGGACTCCTGAAATAACTGTTCATGTTTGAGCCACTCCCATTTGCCCTTCTACGTCCTACCTTGAAAACCTGAACCTTGAATTCTTGAAGACTAGAACCATTGATCATTATCGAGAGTTTTCTCAAGTGACTCCCGTCATTTGGGATGTAATTAACTATAGGGGCTTGCCTCTATAGGGAACTTGGAACCCAGGTAAAATAAACCCTATTTAATCTTTGTATTAAATAGGGGAATTTGTCGGTCATATATAAAAGGTTCGCAGACCAAACGGATGTCACAAATCTCTTAGTTTGCAGGATTGGGTCTATCGCTGATGTCTACACTTATCTCTCGGGAAGGTGTAGTATTCACGGTATCAGACACAATTATGCAAACTATCAGACTAATGAGATCCACTTGGTCTCATTTTTTAAAAAAACTAAAACACACTACTTTTAAAACCCAAACTATATATCTTTTATACTTAAATTAAATCTCAAAAAATTATTTTCATATTTCATATTTTCAAATAAATCTATTAATAAAAAAAAGTTGACCGACAACCCTTTAACTAATTAAAGCAATTCCCTTTAACTAATTAAAGCAATTCCTCAAGAACCTGATTACCTCTCGGACATACTCTTATGAGTGTATAATTTTATCTTTTGCTTTCCTAAAGAAATTTTACTCTCTTGCTTTTGCTTCTCAGTCTTCCTCTTTACCTGCTATTTACCTAAGCCTCTCACTTTGACTAAACTTCTGCTATAGGAGTTAACCTATTCATAATATTCAAATTTGAACGTTCTAGTGCATTTATTGGAGTTTTGCAATGCTTCAGGCAAACCATAGAGCAACGGCAATAAGATTACCATTACGTTATTCGATCTGTTTGTCCCGGCTAACTCTTATACATTTTTTTTTCTGGGAACCTAGGATGTGATGTACCACATGTTAGTTTGATTAAATCTTCTGTTTGTTAATACATTCTTTTTCTTTTGCATGCCGACAGATGGAGCCTTCTCATACTATTTAATCTTTAGTACCTCGTTTTCCTAAGGTTTCGTCCATCGCTTCATTTAGCTTAATTCTTCTTTTAGCACCAAATGTGAACAAAACACACAAGAAAAAGGCATTACCGCCTCTTGCTGTCAAAGGGATCATTAAAAATTGACATGAGGAGATCTAGATATTGATACTGTTCTTCATGCTACCCAAATAAAATCATATGATTCCAGCCGAGTGATCATCAGTATCCTGTTTTAAGTTTTCATCATGGCCTTATTGTCATAAATAGTTTCAATTAATTATAATATAAATCTTGTTTCATATATTATGTTTTAATTCTTTTTGAATGACATGCGTTAATAAGTGGCATTTGATGGATATAAATGCTTGAAACTTTGAGAACTCATAATTTGGTTGATAGTACATTTGATTCCTTACCGATTCTTTAAACTTGTTTGCACCTGGACAACTATGATGGCCTTGTGGCATTCATAGTGTGTGTGAAAACATAGGATATTTAGTCGTTCATATATTTTTTGGAAGGACATCCCAAGCAATTCTATGATTTCAATGTGTTTCGAAGAAGTCTATTATTGACAGGTCCACTTAGGCCAGTGCTAGTCTAGGACTTTCACATATTAGGCTGCATTTTGTTTTTGATATCCCAATGTGATGTACATAGAAACTAAAGGGATTCTTGAAAAATCTATATGTTAAAAGAGAAAATGAAAGATAAAAAGAAATAAATAAAATGTGAGCTAGGAAGGATGGACACTTTCAAATGGCTTTTGTTTGTGAGACAAGGCCTATATGCGTCTTGACTTGTATTCGACAGTTTAAAAATTGTGTCTGTTGTTTTATTGTGAGATTAGTCTTCGGTGCTTATCAGACATGGGGGGATACGAAGCACTTAAAATTAAAACTCATGAAGTAAATAATACCTATAGTATTGTATTTGCCCAAATTATCTACAAGACAATTCCGTATATTCTTCTTTTTCTCTCATTTCTGCTTCTTCGAAACCAAAGAAACATAATTGAACATAGCTGACTAACTTCTATAATAACAGAAGCAATGACTTCTTCTTTATTGTCATTCCATCAAAACCATTGTTGATGCCATCTTTGAAGCTGAAATCTTGTCGTGCTCTTCATTCATAGTAGTTTTTCCATGACCTTCAAAGCCATATTCGAGCCCAAAACTGTGTCGTTTTTTTATGTCAAAGCCAAAGCCAAAGGCACACAGTTTTTATCAAAACAGATACTCATCAAACTTGTGAAGGTATAATTTAATTGAGTTCCTCCGGCCTTTAATGGTATTGTTTTAACTTTTATGTGCTGTAACTGAGGGTATGAATATACAATAGACAGTATTTAGAATAGGATGGTATTAATATATGCTTTCTTTTTGCTTTGGATTTGTTCCTTATTTATCCTAAAGTTAATCCGTTTTGTTGAATCTTCTGAAGCCTCTAAATTTTGATTATCAAATGCAAAGCTAAAGATTCTACTCATATGTTGATGCTATACATGTATCTTCTTTGGTATAGATTGTACATATTCATGTTGTCATGTATAAACTTATTTATTAAATAGCTAGTAATTTTTATTGCATAAATAAAGTAACTGGACTTTCATTTGTATTGCGGAGGGACTAAAATAAAAAAAAAATGAAAAAGAAAGTAAAGAATATCTATCTTGTTCCGTCTTAATGAATTAATTTCATTTGTATGAGGTATTAAGAAATATCTATCCGATACATTATTAACATGTCAGGAATCAGATTTGAACTGGTGGCACGAGGATTTTCAGTCCTCTGCTCTACCAACTGAGCTATCCCAACCATTTCCCGTGCATCATCCTAGCATAGTGCTTTTATCTATGTCAATGGAACGATGATTTCCGACTAATCATTATCAATTACATGATCAATTCTAATTATCTAATTATAAGAAAATCTATGTGTATATGTAAACCCCAGAAAAGTGTAAACTCTAGAAAAGAAATTGTTATACGTGGATACCAAGCCGGGTCTCTTTCTTATGCACATATCCCTAGATAGGATCATCGTGCTTGAATATTTCATTAAATATGAATATGAAGATAGAGATTATGATAGAGTACGACCTTGCACCAAGTTCAATTCTTATAAAAGATGTGATATACGGATAGCTAGATAGCTATATCGTCATGTAGTTCCTAAAGATTACTCCTATGACTATATACGTACGCAATTCCATTGTATTTTCTAAATTTTACTACAAGAAAAAGATTTGTGAATTCCTTTCTGAACATTCAATTGCTTGTGCTAAAAAAAAAAGGGGAACTCTATGCTGTTCTTGATTCTTCTGTTTTTATCTCATTCATAGAGAGCAGATTAAATCCTAAACTCATTGATTTTTTTTTTTTTACGCTGATCATAATATCATTATTAATATCATAATAAAAGAATTAGGTATTAAGTCTAAATTGGATCAATTTTTATATCCGATAAAAGACTCCATCAGCCTAAGTGACAGAATTTTTCCCAGGAATGCTTTCTTAATTTCCATTTCTTTCTATTTGTACCTGTCTCAAGATCAAATTCGAACTTGCATCGAAAATACCCTTCATTTCTCTGTCTTGCTTTCGTTCATACGATATATATGGATGAGGTTGACTAAAATTTTATGTGATTCAGTAAACAGAATATCCATTCCCTCATTGCTAGATCAATTGGTAGGGTTCGATGAATAGTGAGCCAAAAGCCGATAATGAGATTTTTTCAATAAAGAGGGAACTTCAGATTAAGATGCTTCAGAATGAAAATGAGGGAATGTCCACAATACCTGGATTCAGTCAGATACAATTTGAGGGATTTTGTAGGTTCATTAGTCAGGGCTTGACGGAAGAATTTCATAAGTTTCAAAAAATTGACGATAGAGATCAAGAAATTGAATTTTAATTATTTGTGGAAACATATCAATTGGTAGAGCCCTTGATAACAGAAAGAGATGATGTGTATGAATCACTCGCATATTCTTCTGAATTATATGTACCAGCGGTCTTAATTTGGAAAATCGGTAGAAATATGCAAGAACAAACCGTTTTTATTGGAAACATCTCTAGAATGAATTCTTTGGGAACCTCTATACTAAGATAAGATAATGACTCCTAAGATGTAGTAGAGAGTCATCTTATGATAAGATAATGACTTCTAATAAAAACGGTTTGTTATTAAAGTTTCTTTTATTGTTCGATAAGATAATGACTTCTAAGATGGATGCTAATATGATTAATAATAATCCTATAGACAATATTGGTATTTAGTTTTTCATAGATTTTTTGACATTTTGTAAAAAGTAGTGATATCGGAAAAATATGTAGCAATTGAAAATGATTAATAAATGTTGTTGAAATTTTAGGAATATTTTATTTTCTTAGTGTCTTTTATTTTAGTCTTTTCTGTTTTTAGAGCTTAGTATTGTTGATATGTTATAATTCCTATTTCCTTCTTTTATAAGGGGGAGCTATGGATGATTTTATGGTTTTCCTAATGTGGGAGTCATCCCCCTCTATTTATCTTTTAATCATTTCTTATCAATGCTCAGGATCTTCAAATCATGACTCTCGCTACATTAGAGTTGGTGTAGAAGCACACTAACCTTCGCACATCGCAATGCTTACGAGTGTCTAGAGCAGCCCATGAAGCGAAGCCACTTTTCTCTATTTCCAAGAGATGCCCAAGTGTGACCGAAGCTTCAGTGGTCGCATAGAGACGCCCAAGAGCACACAATCACACGACTGAGCTCAGACCTAATTAAGCGCTAGAACTTTACGGGGTAGCCACTTGTCATCTTCAAGGTCAAAGACAATGAAGTTCTTGATGCGGTCTTCGTTACTGATGAGCTCTGATATGAACTTGTATGCACTGTCGTCGTGCTCTTCACTGCTGTCTTCATCACCATTGACAATGACAGATACGTAGGATATCTTTGATGTCTTCTGCCCTTTCATCCAAGTCAACGGGATTGTGATGTGCGAAGGCCTCCAAAACTCAATAGATCTAGAGCCCCTCAATTTCTTTGAGACTTCTTAGCAGACTCTCTACTGCAGATTTAAGTGCAAAAATAACTCTTAGCCAAAATCAACTCGATTAAAATCGACTCGGGTTTCTTTCTCTTCCTCATCTCTCCTCTAATGACGTCGTACAAGTCGGCAATGACCGACTCTTAAAGAAATTCCATCATTTCTGTCGATTCCGATAATTTCAAAATCAATTTCTTCTACCCATGGTTGTGTAAGCATTGCAAAAAATCATGAAATACAAAGGAGATATGTCAAAAGCTTCATGATAAACCTGCAAATTAAAAATCAAAATCTAAACGAGAAAGTCGAGTCTATCAAGCCAATGACGAGAAAACTAAAGAACCTTTTGCAAATTTGGATGTAGGCCCTTTCACCAAGGAACAATTAGAGTACCTGAAGAATTTGTTTTAATCTCCCAAATAATTCCCAATTCCGTCTTACTCGTTAGTACAAAAGGGTAACTCTCTAGCCACTGTGTTGTTAGGTGTTATTCTTAATTTTGTTCATTCTTGGATAATTGATTGTGGTGTGACTAGTCATATGACTGGTTGCTCTAAAATGTTTCCATTCTATAAACCTTGTGTAGTTAATAAAAGGTCAAAATTGTTCATGGTTCTCTCTCGATAATTGATCTGATATGAACGATCAAACTCACTATGTTGTTAACTCTTTACGTTGTACTCTACGTTCTTAATTTGTCTCGTAACTTGTCCATTAGTAAAATTATCTCTGACCATCAATGTAAAGCTAATTTATACTCTTTTTGTTGTGAGTTTCAGAAATTGATCATTAGGAGGATAATTGACGGTGTTTAAGAAAAAAATCGACTATTATTTTGAAGAGCTTAACCTAAATGGGCAATGTCAAAATATTTGTTTAAATTCTGTTCTTATCCAAAGATAATGATATTATGTTATGGCGTTATAGTTTAAACATCTAGTTTTTCAGCATTTAAAATACTTGTTTCTTCGATTATTTCAAAATAAAAATATCTTTTCAATGCGAGGTTTGTCATTTTGCTAAAAATCATCATTTTTTTTTCCCAATCTTACAAACCAATCACAACATTTACTTTGTTTCATAGTGATATCTCGGGTCCTTGTAAAACTCAATTCCTAGTGAAGAATGGGAAGAAAAAAATTGTCATAGCATAGTTAAATTTTCATCAAATAATTATGGAAGAAAGAAAACTCAATTTCTTCTTGATCGAAGTGGGTGAAATCTAACTCCTATTTAATCCCTTTCATCATTTCGATGACTATTTCCTTTTCTATTCAATGATTTTTACCAAACATAGCCTTACTGTTACTGTTTGCATTGCTCTGAAATGGAAGCTTTTGATGCTGCCTGAGCCATGCTCTCCAACTCAAACCTTCCTGAATTTCTGACCTTTAAAGGTGATTGGTTCTGGCCTGCCCTTTAAAGAAGGAGAACGGGCTTTGGGGAGTAGAACACTTCTTCCCGCATTAGGATTAGAATAGCACTATATGTATGAGAGAAGAAAATGGTACTTTTTTAGGCTGTAAGATTTAGTATGGTTATCTTCCTTGTGGCTTCTACTCCTTGCAATCATCTGCTGGCACAGCGGTATTTTCTTATTTCCCAACTCTTATTTATTGTTAATGGTATTTGGATCCTTCTACCACACCATAATCCCTTTCATTGGCAATTGGCAAGGAATGGGCGACTGTTATTGTTCATTTGATTTGCTTATTTTCTAATTTCATCTCGAATCAATATTATTGTCTAATTGGAAATTTCTTCATCCTCTTGCAGCCCTTTCTCTGCATGTAGGTACCACAGCCTTGTTATTGAGAAAGAAACATTCCCAGGGGACAAGCTTGAAATCACCGCCTGGACTGAAGATGGGTTAATCATGGCTGCTCGCCACAAGAAATACAAGCATATCAAGGTAAACCAACTGCCGTTTTTTTTTTTCTTTTTTTTTTTATTGAGAAAAGTAGGCGGCCTTTGTGTTTTATGAATGCCATCCTTAAATTTAATCTGTTCATGGCCAACTTCGCTAGATCAGGATTACACGTCACTACTTTATTTCAACTATTTGGGAGCGTTATCAAATTCTTCAGTCTTATCCCAATTGCTAGGGTTAGATGAAATTTTATTGTTTATGGATTATATATTGTTCTGCCATTTATTTGACTAAATTCTATACTCATTAAGATGATAGGAAACAAAATGAAGAATGGAACCAAAACATGAAATTTCAAGTTTGTTCAAACTACCTGGACATTATTCAATTAGTGTACATGCATAATCTTCAAATTTTGAAGTTTAAGAGCCTTTTTGGCATCGCATAATATTAGTATTTTTTGGAATTCATTAATGATAATATATAATAAGCTTGGTAAGTAGTTTTTGTTTCTATTTGAGAATTTAATTTAGTGATTTTTAAGAACGGTCAAAAAAAAATTTAGGTGTTTCAAATATTTTTTGATTTTTTTCTCAACCTAACTCTAATTTTTAAGATGCAATGGAGAAAAAATATTCATTTAGCTGGCCTCATTTAGTGGAATAAAAAGCTTCTTGTTGTTGTTGTTGTTGTAACTCTAAACTCTTAACTCTCAGCGGAGGAGTTTTAACTCAAGGTCCCAATGTCAGTTGTGTAACTTACTTTGCTAGTGACCGGGTGCTTTATTTCCAAAATCCAATCATATGGGGAGTTCAATCATATGTGAGTTTGAAAAAAGTTCCAATGGCAGTTTTGACTTCCAAATTTAGTTGAAGATTTTTGCGGCCGTCAATGCAGTAGCGGGAGGGAGATAACCGCCGGTTATGAAGAAAAAATGCTTGCTTTGGCAGGGGTGGTGGGTCAGCGTAAAAAATTTATAAATATTATTATATCATTAATAAATGCATAAGGATATCAAATATATTTTTACCAATGTTATGTTATAACATAAATAAAATAAAAATGAATACAGTTTTCGTTGATATCTTCAAGCTTTAATACCCTGCCATCCTTCTTTGTGATTTGAGGGCTTTTCTTTCACTTTTGTTAACAGGGAGTACAGTTTCATCCGGAGAGCATCATCACCCCAGATGGCAAGATCATGATCCTCAACTTCATCAAGTTTGTAGACAAGTTTCTGGAATAATTGTGCAAAAATGAAAGGTAAAAATCAGAAGGTATGTCTATAAATTGGCTTGTGGTGGCTTAAAGATGTTCATCGAGTGTCGATGTCTTCTCAAATCTTCGTTTCAGTTGGAATTTGGACAAACCTTGCGCTTCATTCTATAGAGTTAATGAAAACGATTCATTTTCTTTGATGGCATCTTTGCTTTGTGCCCTGCATTCATCAATCACTGATCTCGGAAATTTTTGTAGCCTCCACTGACAAGTTCGACTTTGTCTATCTTCTATCGAATCATTTGGCTTAAAAAGTAAGTCCAACTAGATTTACATTAAACAGGATTTGTCAAATTGGATAAATTTAAATTTATCAAACCGAGTAGGTGACAAAGGAGATCGCCGAGTTGCAACGAGAAATTGATTTCTTGCAGTTTTTTTAGAAATTTTTGTGGTAGAAATCTATTTTTTCAACTTGAGCCTTTAAAAAATGTAGTGGATGTTAAAAAGTTTAGATTTGGGTTTTTAAAAATAAAATAAATTTATAATAATCGTCGTAGCTTTTTACAAAATGATTTAGCATACAATTTTATTTTATTTCTTTAAACAACTACAAGTGTCTCAAATAAATAAATCCTTTTTGAGTCCTCCCCAAAATCAGGAAAATATTTGCTTACATAAGACGTATGCAGCGCTGCGTACGTCCATTCAGGGGGTATAAGGGGTTATATCGGGGTTATACCCCTCTGTAACACTCCTGTAACCTCTTTGTAAACTATCTGTAACCTACAAATGAGTTCTATGTTTTTGTAATTTTATGAGTACAAATTAGGGGTGTAAACGAACCGAACACGAACGAACAAAGCTTGTGTTCGTGTTCGGTTCGTTTAAAATTTAGTTTGTTTGAAATAAGCTCGTGTTCGTTTCTTAACGAACGAGCCGAACAC
>NW_018164869.1:3145592-3149292 GCF_001263595.1 Phalaenopsis equestris | reverse complement strand
TATTATTATTATTATTTTATTATATATTATAATTTATAAAATTTAATGTTTTAAAATATAATAAATTTTTTATATATAATTATTTTATATTATTTTATATTTCAAACAATAACGATTCGAACACGAACGAACGCATCACTGTTCGTGTTTGGTTCGTTTAAATAACCAAACGAAAAAAATTTGTTCGCGTTTGTCTCGTTTACTTATCAAACGAATCGAACACGAACTCATTGACGAACCGAACACGAACTGTTCGCGAACAACGAGCTTTTTTGACAGCCCTAATACAAATAAGTTATACGGAAATTATAAAGGAATTATACGAAAGTTACACACGATATAACTCAATATAATACCTGTACCCTTAAATAACCCTAGACGTACGTAATGCTGCGTTACGCAAATATTTTACCCAAAACCAACCCCACAAAGCCTATTTGCTGCGCCTAAAGCAGCAAAAGCCCGGCTCAAATAACGATAAGCCACTTAAGCATTAGTGCCAACTCAGTACCTCCCGCATCGTTAAGCTATAAAATGCAGTCCCGTCCCTCTCCATTCCCAAGCCCATCTTCCTCTCTCTTCCTCCTCCGCTCTCCTCCGCTCCGCTCCGCTCCTGCAAAGCATAACGCCCTCCATCGGCCTTTCTAATCCGACTCCATACCCAATTGCTCTCCTCTTACACCCAATCAAAAAATGGAGAGATGGAAGAAACAGCAGCCACAATCTCCCTCCTTCTCTTCTTCACTCCTCGACCTCATCTGCCGCTCCATTGACGATTCCGCTACCTCAACTCCGTGCCTCCCCGCTTCATCAACCGACAAGAAACGCCCACCACCACCACAACCTCCAGCGATCCTTCGCCGCTCGCGTAATCCCTCCGACGATCCTCGCCATCGACGCTTCTTCTCCACCACCATCCCCTCCATTTCCTCTAGCATCGTCGGATTCTCTTCCGTCGACTTCGACTCCACCACCCCCCATCGCCCTGTTCTCACCCGATCCAAACCCATCCGAATCGATCCACCAAAATCTCCGCAAACAAACAAGCCCAATCGCTCCATTCGCACCCGGATCCGCGCTCTGCAAAAATCGCCGACCTCTGCATCACCTGGATCTCGCCTCGCCGCCTTAATCAACACCATTTTTGCCGGCGTCGGAGACAGAACAGCGACCAGACCCAAGCTCGCTGGCTGCGTGGAGTATCCGGTGAGCTATTCGTCCTCCTCCTTTTCGAGCACCAGCAAAACGGGCCCATGTTTTAAAAGCCTCGAGAAGCAAGAGCGATCGTTGCCATTCTCGCCTGCGAGCATCGTAAATCGATGCTGCTGCGGAGATTCGCAGATGATGGTAGAGTTGTTGAGAGGTTTTGAGAAGATAGAGGATCTGGAGGATTGCGAAAGCGTCTCGAGCTCGGATCTGTTCGAGCTGGATAGCCTCTCTGTGTTTGGAGAGTTCACGGACGACCTCCCGGTTTTCCATTCCACCACCTAAGACTGTAAGTGAGTCAGAGCAGACTCAGTGAGCTGGCTCGAGCTTGGCTGTGATTCGCGAACTATGCTTGATAAGCTAGCAAGTCAAGCTCAAGCCGAGGCTCGCTCGAGCTCGACTCGAACTTGTTTACACTCTTACCACCACCAATGGGGGTGAAAGGAGCCCTATCGCCCATGGCTTCATCGAATAAAGCTTTTCAAATTATATGAATGACGGATATGTGAATGCTGTGAATTGCATACAGCGTGGTGCGATTCATATCGTCGTCCACATATTCAAATAATTAGACGTAATATTTTTTAAAATTTCATTTAATTGTTGAATGCGATCTGCATCATTATCTGTAAATTATTTTATCTTTAGGAAGTTTACATATATTTCCTATATATTTGCATATCAACACCTACACATTATATTATAAAGAATTATCTTTAACTTTTCAAAAAAGAAAAATTTATATGCTAAGGAAAATCTTTGTTGTCCCTATTACTAAGGAAGCTCTGTTTGGCGTAGTTGCAGCATTTCAGCTTCTCAGCTGCAGCTGCATTGCCCCAGTAAGCTGTGTGGGGAAAGCTGTTTTCACACAGCTGTGCAACAACTGTTACTGGAAAAATGACGATTCCACCCCAATTTTATAATATTGTTCTTAGCATATGTGGGAATGCACAGAGCTTTGCTGTTAAATTCATATTGCAAAAATATGTACCAACATCAGTTATTCATACAAAACAAAATTGAGATCTGAATCCAAAAAAATTTCACACATTTAGCCACCTTACAGAAAAAAAATATAGTCAATTACTGTATCGCATAAATAGCGTGATTGACAATTCATGAATTTCACCAAGCATATTACACAAACAACAATCATTTAGACATGTAAGATGCAATACATCATAAAATAATAAAAATTTTTAAAAGTGAAAAGAGGAATCTTATAACAATAGCTCAAGAGAGTTCTTTAAAACTTCATCAAAATGAGATATCTAAGTAGTTCTCAGACACTAAATTTAGTTTCAAAATCATATCAAAATGTAGTAGGATTATTGCTTCAAAGCAGAAGATTTTGGTTTCTCCAATTAAGTGAAAGTGAAACCAATAAGGAGAAGCCACTCACGGAGCTTATGAGGCATGGAGTCGACGAAGTAGAAGGCGCGTGCTTCCTGTAGATATGGCGAGACGGCGCAATTGCGACAAAGAAGGAAGGCGCGGGACGACACCAGAAGGATCGCTAGGGCTGCGTGGTCGATTCCTGGACGACGAAGAAGAAGGCTCGGGACGGAACGCTGGGGCTTCTTTCGCGAGGGCAATTTCGAATATCAGCGAGACGAAAGTTGGGGGCGCGGGGTCGATCCTGCGTCTCGCTTCTCGTTAGCTTAAGGGTCGTTCGGTCGCGAAGCTGTCAGCCAAACAGTAATTTTTTGCGGTTTGGAGCCGTGCCATGTGAAAAAAGCAGTCCCAAGAAGAGCCTAAGTTGGTTTAGGTCAGAATTGACACTTATCGTCTATAGGCTCCAATTTTGTATGACCAACAACAATCCCATCTTCAGTATATAATGTCTGACAAAAACTCTCTTTCTCTAAGAGGAGCAAATATTGCATCCGGGGCACCATGTGTTAAGCGGGCACACCTGGGATTGTGGGGCCCAACTATTGGAGTTTGGATGAATCCGGAGTGGCATCTGAAGTCCTGACCTAATAATTTTTCCTCTAAGAGGAGTAAGACTAGCACAAGCTCAAGATCCATTGCTTTACTGACTTAGGATCTTTTAGGGTGGCTGTAACTTAAAAAAAAAAAGATAAATGTGAGAAAATAATATTTTAGAAAGCTACGATGAAAATTATAAACATATATTTTTTCTAAAAAAATTAGATAAATTTTTTACAGTCACCTCACTTGTTGAATAAAACTATTTTACATCATTGAAATTTTTAGAAAATGGTAAGAAAATAGTTTCTCAAACAAATCTGTTTTGACAGTCTAAAACACAAAGTATGCAGAAAGTTGTCCCGAATACGTCATTTACCTGATCTCACCTATCATTAGTTTTGGTCAAGAAAGCTGTCCCGAATAGAACATTTCCCTAACCACTCGATCGCGCAGTGCATGGTAGATGCACTTAGACGGGCTTCAACCCATGGCCCTAAGGGACTCACAACTAACAATATAGCTGCCAACCAAAAAGTCACGATGCACGACACTTGTAATA
>NW_018164869.1:3074095-3145524 GCF_001263595.1 Phalaenopsis equestris | reverse complement strand
TATATATATATATCCATTGGATGATAAAAGAAATAAGTCAATGAATTCAAATATTTATAAAATCAAGCATACATTGTTAGCCAATATTACAGCTTTTCTACTATTTTTTAAGCCAAATCTCGGGTTGATCAGAAAGTGCAAGCATGTTCACGTCCAGGCTTCTACTTTCTGACTTAATAATGCACTACAAGTGATCACGTTTTTAATTAGTTACTTTAATCATAATTAAATAAAAGTCATTCTTAAACCAAAATCTCTAAAGATGCAACATTAGATTTAATGCATTTTATAATATGAACGCCAATGTCACGTCTCATTATCCCATAAATGACGTACTAATTATTTTGGTGACACACATATATCCATACATATACATACATACGTGGATATATATACATACATAGATATACATGCATACATATATATCCAAATAATTCTGATATTTATTAAATTTATCATAATATATTTCAGATGAAATACTCGGCATATATATATATGTTCTCCCCCATATGGCATCGTCCTCGCTCGGCTCTGCTAGGGTTTCGCCCGATGGCGAACCCTAGCAACAGTCACGATAGCAACAGTCACGACTTCAATCTCTCTCGCTCGCGTGTTCTTCTTCGCGCTCGAGTTCGTCTCTCGCATTTCTTCCTTCTCGGGCTCGCTGTGATGAGACGAGGCTCGCTCCTCTGCGGCCCGTCTCGCAGCTCGCTTCTGCGGCTCAACCTCGCGGGAACTGCTTCCTGCGTTCTCTGCGCTCGTCCCTCTGCGGCTCAACCTTGCGGGAACTTCCGTTTCCTGCGTTCTTTGGGCTCGTCTGCTTTCTTCTCTACAGGTCTGTCTAGAGGATGACTTCAGACAAATCATATGCAGCTACTCTTGCCAGTGTCCACGCCTCAGGCACACCAAAATCATCATTTTTACCTCCTTCGTTTGAGTGGGCGGAGGACATAAGAAAACCTGATAAGAAGAATGGGAAACCCGTCATCTTTTTTACAGAAGTTGAAAGTATTCAACTTGCTTCCTCCTATCGTCTGAATTTGGTTGGGATATGGACTTTATCCCAAAATGGAGCTCATTCTCAAAAAATTTGAACTTATGCACGTTGTTGGAGATTGAAAAATTGGACTATTAGATGAGAGACACATTCTTATTCAAATTATTAATGAAGATGATTACATGCGCTTCTTTGCTAGAATGATACTATGGATTGATAACAGAACAATGAAAATTTTGAAATTGCCTGTGAATTTTGACCCACAGACGGAACCACCAATCATTCCGGTTTGGGTTCACCTCCCTGGCTTGAAATTTTATTATTTTAATTAAGAAGTGTTATACTCTATTGCTTCAGCCTATGGTAGGCCACTCAAAACAGAAGCTCTATTGTCTCAGCTTATGGGAAGTCACTCAAGACGGACATTCCTACTTTTAATTTGTCTCGTCTTTCTGAAGCTAGAATACTTGTTGAAAGGCATCTGAGAAAATCTGCATCTGAGAAAATCTGGTTGGGCACACAACACCAGGGATATTGGCAGAAGGTAGAGATTGAACCTTTTCCGTCGTATTGTTCGAACTGTCGTATGTTCGGACACTTCAGTTCGCAATGTCACCATCTACACCCCCAACTCAGATCAAAAAAGCAAACTGCTCCGCTAGAGGTTGTGATTCCATCTCCTCTTGATCAGACAGACAATTTGACAACTATTCAATCCCCAGTTATAGATCATTCGTCTTTGGAATCTTATCGTGGGGGAGAGGGAGTTTTTTCAGACCCCACCTATCCTAGAACCTATCACTGATAAGACAGGTGAAAATATTTTCTACTACTTCACAACTGCATCATCAGGTCCAAAATAAAGTTAATATTACTCAAGCTCATGGGGGTCAAGACATGCAACAACCTACATCTATCCGACCACCTTTGGAAACTACTGATCAGATGAGTCAATCAACGGATGAGAAATGACAAGTCTACACATCTAGGAGGAAGAAGAAGAATGAAAATCTACTTGAGCTCAGGAATCTAATGGATGATACTTTTGTTACTACGGGCAATGGTACACACCTTACTAATTTGTTAGCCGGCTCACTTCCGAGAACTAGAGGGAGGAGAACTAAAGTGGGACGTCCCTAGCGCTTTTGTGTCATTTTGTGTTTTTTGGTTTTTTACCTTTTTGTATCTTTGCTTTATTTGGATTTAGTGTGTGTTGTATTGTATGAGTTGAGTTTTCTTTTAGGTCCTCTAATACAACTTTTTTTGTATCGTATTAATATATTTGCCCTCAGGCTTTTTCTTCAAAAAATAAAAATAAATAAATAAATAAACCTTTGAACATAATTAAACTATGATGCTACTTGCTTAAAACATTTTTGTGCGGAAGGCATACAATATTTACGTCCCTATTCTCAATTCCAAAAGCTTTTCTGGAATTTTATTATTTATAAAAATGGACTGCATGTAGAAACATTGCACTTGTTTCTGCAAATTTGGCTGTACATGAATATGAGGAATTCAATCTCATGCTCTCGTGGCCTGATCGAATGAACTCGACTACTCATCGTAGCACCGACCGTGCCGATAGAGGCGTTACGGAGGACGATCGGTCAGAAGCACAACCAATAGAGAAACATTTATAGAAGAATTGATAAGTAAGGCAATGCATTGTAAGAGTAATATTTTAATGCTTCATCTTTAGCATCTCCTTCTAGAACCTAGCGATAAAGCTCCTCGACAACTAGCCTACTTTCTGCAAATTCTGTATTTGTTGCTAGGAGCTGGAAAATTCTGAGACAAAGGTTCTCTTTTGTTCGACAAACAATATAATTGTCCAAAATGACAAGTAGGAAAAAATCACCAGATGGTCAACAAATTCAAAACAAACAAGACCATTTGTTGATCAATTTTTCCATTGTAAGAATCAAGATGTGGATTCTTGAACTTTTTTCAACAGCAGTTTCCTTTTTACAACATGCCTCTTTTCTCATAAAGATTAGGGAGATGAATCTTCTTTGTGATCATGATAATAAGCTATCAACTTCTGCTATAATGAAAGGCAAATCTCTTATTCTTGAATGCCTCCCTTTAGTCTTTGATAGCTGCACCCAAGGAGTTGCTCTAAGTATCTGCTTCAGAATCGTCTATAAAATCTTCCCAATTCTATCTTTTCTCTTTACCAAACATCTGAGACGTCACAAAATCTGGCTGCTCCATGCTGACTAAAGACTCTCCACTTTACTCAGTTCATAAATTATCCATTGATTATACTAAGTCCCGCTAGACTTCAATGAAGAGAGGAGAACAATGACATATTTATAAGTTTAAGTTAAGATTTTAGTGGAACCCCAAAAAAAAAATGTATGATTCAGAATAAAATGAGCCTAAGTTGTACATACAAACCTCAAAAAAAAAATGTACATACAAACCTCTTCAGTCAATCATCAAAAAAATATAAGGTACATAACATACTTTAAGTTATAGGCCACTTCATGTGTAAACATTCAACTATTAGTTGGCCTATCAAGCTCATCCAAACGAGCAAGCCCATCTTAAGTCCTGAGAGTTCTCCATGAGATTTCGGAGCTCACCATCAATCCAACATGTAGGCTAAATATCCACCCACTTGGGCTAATTGAAGTAGGTTGCAAACGAGCCGAGCTCAGTTTGGACTCTGTGTTGGGCTCATTCGAAATTATTTGTTTTTGAAATTGGCTGGTGTTTGAAATCGGCTTGTGAATAGCGTGTTCGTGTTTTGTTTGATTTAAATATTGTTGTTTGTATTTGGCTCGTTAAAATTAATTATAAAAAATAGACGGAGTGTTGGATTCAAAGCTGAACCAAAACTATGCAAAAGAAAGCGGAGACCACATTACCACACAAACTGTTATGATTTGAACTTATATATATAATGTATAATATATTATTATATAAATGATATATATAATATAGTAGTATATAAATAATTATATAAATTTTTTTTTTTTGAGCTAAAACAAGCCGAACACGAGCTGTTTGCCAAAAAGTGAGCTTTTTTTACCGCCCTAACTAAAGTGCATAAGTGTTGAGTTGGGCAATTTTATTATTTTGAACCTTCAAAATATTTGAATGTACAAAAACTCATCATTATTTGAGCATTTCATACATATTTCACTATATTAATAATATTTCTTATAATTACTTGATTAAAAAGAATTGCATTATTTAAAATTGATTCAAGTTAGACAAATTGCAATAGTTGAAACTTACAACTAACAGCTTCAAAAAATACACCACCATCAACGTTTTGAAGACAGACACCTTCACCACCATAATGCATCCACATGCCACCAACACTATTGCTTAGTCACAAAGCCACAACCACTACCCCCTAAACCCTAAACCCTAAACCCTAAACCCTAAATCCACACCTATTTTCAGGTCATACTTCAATACAATTGAAATCTATCATAACAACATCATTTCAATATATTTAATTTTCACATATTTAAAAAATTTATAAATTTCTAAAACACATGTATTTCAATTAATATATATTTCTTAAATATATTTTAAAAACAACCAACCAAACAACTTTTTCATAGTAGCAAAAAAAAAAGAAAAAGAAAAAAAAATCAATTACATACCGACCATCGGAAACTTTCTATTTACAGATCAACCACCCTTTCACCCATTTTTCAAATTTTCATTCAAATATCAAAATTCATGATAAAACCAGAACCCATATTTTTCATTTTTTTTTAATCAAAATTCTCAATAGTCAGATTATGACACGCATAAATACATGAGTAGTTCAAAAAATCACTTGGATGGTTGATTTGTAAATATCAATGTTTAGGGTGGCCTGTATGAAATTATCCCAATAAAAAAAAAAATCCATAACATAATGTGAAAATTGATTTAAAAAACTCACTAAATGGTCAATAAAACTTACTAAATGTTTCGGGTGGTCTGCATGTAATTATCCCAATAAAAAAATCTGCAACAACATAATATGAAAACTGATATAAAAAAAACTCACCAAATAATCAAATATAACTTGGTATGCCACAAATTGCTACAGAAGCGGAAATTAAAAAAAAAAGTTATAGCAATAATAGGGCCAAGAACTAGAGAAAATATTAGGTCCGGATGACTAACGTACAGACGATAGAGTAGATTGCACCATGTAACCCTACGCACGCTGTTGTGCGATTCATGCCCTCAGCCGCACATCCGGTTGACCAGACGTGATATTTTCTCCAACAGCTCGGCGTCACAACTTAGCAAAAATTTTAAAAAAAAATGTGTAGCATCAAAATATAACTTAGCATGTCACAAATTGCTACTGAATGGGAAATGGACAAAAAAGTTACAGCTCCAATGCTAACAGGAGCGTTTAGTGTGTTCTTATTATTAGCATTGTAAAAAAAAAAATCATGTTGAGGAATATATCTCATTCTTTCTAGAGTTCAAGAATTGGTAGCTTCCTTGAGATAAGCAATAAGGTCTGCACGTTCCTGCGGCTTCTTCAGACCAGGGAACACCATCTTTGTGCCAGGGATGTACTGCAAGATTTGCTCAAATGTATATGGTTAGTTATTCTCTCAAAATTGAACAGCAAATGTATCTAAAGATTTCAGAAAGAGAATAAGTGATTCAATCGCATGCAATAGTTATGGTGATGAAGCCAATACAGTGTCTAAGATGATGATCCATGGAGGAATTCATGTGATTTACACATCTAAAGATGGATTAAACAAAAAGAATAAACTTGCACTGCTTTGATTCACAGCTAAAAAAAAAAAGTTCTGAAAGATTGAAAACAAAATTGAGATATAGGTTTTTTTTTTTCCTTTTTTGCAGGGTCATCCATATTTTTTCATTTTTATCAAATTCTCAATGGTTTGATCGCGTAAATATATTGGTTCAGTAGTTAAAAAAAATCACCTAGGTGGTTAATTTATAAATATCAATGTTTCGTGTGGTATAATGTAATTATACCTTTTTCTTTTTCTGCAACACATTTGGGGCCTAAAGATTGTGTTTTATATCCAATCACAACAAGATCTCTGGTCCAATGCCTAGTGAGTTGGGGGGAAAAAATCACCCTTTTTCTCTCTGATGATGCTAACATATCAAGATTTTTTCAAGGCTGTGGATTGGGCAGCATAACATTTCCATCAAATAAGATTAAAAAAATGTCAGCTTTGTTCCATATTGACCACTAAATTTATTAAAAACACTTATTTTGATATATCAACGATTGATTCTAACTAAGAGTAGTTTTCTATTTTCACATTCTATTAAATACCCCAAATTTGTATACCAAAATTTAAAATTAAATATGTATAATTCATGAAAAAAATATTAAAAGCCATGAATTCCCTGCCCCATTTTTACTAAAATAGTTACTAGAAACAAAAAATGTAATTAAAAGAATGATAAAACCTAATGAAAGAGAAGTATAACACAGTATAAAAAGACACGGACATCAAGAAAAGCATGGTAGAGCGTAATAGTACATCAGTTTCATACGCGCTACTTAAACATTAAAAAAAAAATGATATATTCTAAAAAATAAATAATCAGTAAATATGAAGGTTATGAACCGGACTAAAATGGATGTTATGAACTGCTAAATTGCTTGAATCCACCTTCATCCCAGGTCCCAACATGTGAACCGTCGCAGCCGCCTTTGTCAGCCATCACTCCGTTCAATCACACAACCTTTTATTTTCTTATTGTGATTCGCCCTTGCCGCCTTTCCGATTTCATAGCTCTTCCCGAGCTCAGAAACACCCTTCTGCACCACCTTAACTCGGTATATAATGATTGAAGGCTAGTGCGATGCAGCCCCTGCCCTTGCAGCTGCAAAGCCCTTCTATTTTTTCCTTATTTCAACCTAACATAGTTGCATCCTCTCCCATCCCTTCCTATTCTGGTTGACCACTGAGAATCTCATCCTATTCCCCAACCTTTGATGTCTCCCCACACAATAAGAGCCCACACCACAAGCCATTACCTCCCTTTTTGATCTTGTGGCCGTAAGCCCTCCTTTTGTCCCCCACCAAACCTGCCAAAAGTTCACTCATACAGAGATTTCACAGTTGCTAACAAAAAAATTTTGTTGTCAAATCATTTTCCTTTCCGCTTAAGAGTGCTCTGGAGGTCATCATTTTCACCCTATAACCATCTGTTAAGCCTTGCATTGCCAAACACCAAAGATTCTATAGGTGATCGGGTCTCTTATTATACTTCATTCTCTTTCTCGTTCTGGATTGTAATCAAATTAATCACACATATTAGTAAATATTTACTACAATAAAATAGTCGATTAGACTTGTTAAAATCTCACAATTTATTAGTTATGATCAGATTAGGTGAGTAAAGCTTTACAGGAGTGATTAAGTTGTAATCCAAGTTATTTAGTTCTGACAATAAACCTTTTAAAAATTGCATTCAAGTTTTTGATATTATAGAGTAGATGTTTACACATTTTCGATTTGTTTTATGATTTATACATTAAATTAGAACTTTTTGACATATAGCTATCGAGCATAATTTCATCCAACGACATCATTAATTGAATCTCAAATAGTTGGGAGCCTCATATTGTTTGCCTCAGAGTATATAACTATTATTATTAATGAATAAACATAACATTCGTTATTATGGGCATTACTTTTGTTATTTGTACTAGGTAGGTTTGTCAATCGGAGTTTTTTGTACTTCATTTATGTTACCATACACATGCCATAGAATTCTTTTATTTTTCATAATGAAATATCAGATCTGATTAATGTTTTCTTAATTTATTGCTACATATTTCATATTTATTTAATTGATTATAGTATTTACAGTATTGATTATTCCTTCGTGTTATTTATGTTTTAAATTCAAATTATGTAATTTATATTCATATATACTTATTAGAGAACATAAATCTAATACTAATTCTAATAATGACTTGTTTGTGATGTGTGGAATATGCACCCAATTCTAATAATATTATGACGATAATAAATCATTTATTATTACTAGCCAAACCGATAAGTTCTTTTAGAAATCGTTGGATTTTCATAGAATAAATGCATATCTTTTTTAATTTTTTATTTTAGGGTGTCATAGAAAACCATATGTATATATATATATTATAAGTACGAGCAATTAATATTTAAATATTACCAGACTAATTGACCATATGTAGATATATGTAAGTAAACCTAATATTGCGACATATAGATGTAACATAAGTGTATGGTTACAAATCAATCATGGTCATGATCATAAGCTTAATTGAAATCTAAATTATCTTATCATTTATGCTTTAATAAATAATTATAATTTGTTGGGTTTGACTTGACAAACTCAATTGTTAATATTATTTTATAGCAACTTCAGAGATAAATGATTGATGGACCATATATAGATATTCAAGTATATCTAATATTGTGTCATATATATATATATAATGCTAAGATATATATATATATATATTAGCATAGAAGCTATTTGTTGGGTTTGCTTCACCATCCTCAATAATATTTCCTTATAGCAGATTCTATCAAGTTGATCAATGAACCCTCGCCACAAAAGAAGATTCATAAACAGTAGATTTTGGTGGTTGTATTATTAAGTTTATGTATCAAATTTCATTTATTCTCTATTTAGGTTTTGGTTAGTTTTGTTTTCATGGATGTTTTCTTTCATGCTGCTTTCAGTAGATGCTATTTTTTATTATCTTGTTGAACCATACCTGTAACTTTTCAAGATTTAATGAAATAAAAATTTATCATTTCTTGGGTATGTTTATTATTCTTATTTTTGTATACATTTTATTCTTTTGTGAGTACAGAGTATGTTTATATATGTATTCATCACACTGAGTTGTAAGGGTGTCCCATCTTCCGAACTTGGTATAGCAGACTAGTAACTGGAAAATATGTTTTTATATTCAATATTGTTTGTCTCCTTAGGATTGTGTATTTAGAGTTATAATCAAACTAAGTCAAGTCGAGTATCTAATGAATTGGACTTGGCTTGGTCGAGTCATAAATTGTTTACGTTCAATTCGAGCTTTTGATGCAAGCTAAAGCCATGTGTTCATACTTGGCTTATTTAAATTTTTAACATTCATATTTAATTTGTATTTAGCTTATCTTATTAATTAATCAAGCTAATAATTCAAATGAGTACATCATTTTTCATAAAAAATAGTAAATAAACTAAAAATCTGAATAAGTACTCAATTTTTAAAATAAAGTTATTAACAAATGATTTTACAAATCTAAATATATAAACAATAAAATAAACTTTAAAATAGTATCTAACTAGCTTATACCAAGTAAATAAAATAATATACAAGTTATAAATATTTTTTTTAAAACAAATAATATAAATAAACGCTAACAAACTAATTCATTGGAATGAAAAGAGAATTTTGCATTAAATTTATTTACATATTGAGAATAAATTATAATATATTATTATTTAATATATAATTAAATAAGTTCTAGTTAATCTAATTTTTTTAAATAATATATTATATAAGTATGGAACATTTCATAAGTTATTTGTGGGACGACAAACAAGCTTGTTCGTGAATACTAATAAACAAGTTGAACTATATTTAAATTCGGTTCATTTAAACTTCAAGCTTTAAAAAAAATGTTCAAATTTGCTTATTTGTTGATTTGAAAAATATGATTCAGTATTAATCGAGCTGATTTTGAGTTGTTCATTAAGTGCATTGATTCTTTTACAACTCTATGCACCGAGATTATTTTAGTTTATTCCAATAATGATTAAAATTTATATGATTATTTAGTTATTTATTGTGCTTTGATTTTATATAATTTTCATTATATAAAATGACTCCTAAAAGAAGATGTGTTGCAACATTGTGAGCTACTGTAGTTGTCGTATCTATCCCTAGGGACCCCAGAATCCCGGCTCTCCCAACAATCATCATGTTGATACTGCCCAACCTACTGAGACTACTAGAACATGAACTCCAAATATGACGACTCTCATTAATATAATGACACATAATATCACTCATTTGTTACAAGTATTGCAACTCATAATGTGAAAGTAATTCAAGCCATAAAACGACATTTCCCACCATTGAAACTAAAAAAGCTAATTAATCGATAGAAAGTGCAAAAATTTTAATATAGGTCATCACTAACACACAAGTTAATGCTAGAATTAAAATTTTGTTTGTGGCAATAGCTAATAGGAGTCCAATAGATCGAGTGATGGATCAAATTCTGAAGCCATATTCTCCTACTTTTAACAACATTATGAACAAATTGAGTTGGATGTATAACTTCATGATATCAAGAAGAAACTTCCAGACATAAAGTGCCTCAACGGTGTAAAGTGGGCACAACTGCGATCCAACTATGTGAAGAACCTGTTGATTGGTGGGATTCACCGCTACAACACTTATGGATCCGATGTTGTAAATTCCTTAGTAGACTTTTGAGAGGTCATTTTTGGAGCAGTATTTTACTGTGGTGGAATGATTGCACCAAGCTTATGAATTACTTAAGAAAATTCGAGCAAGAATTGTAGACCGCACACTAGTACTAGACTTAATTTGTCAGAATCATTAGATTTGTCATTTCTATTAGTCAGCGCGAGAATCATAGGATTTATCATTCATTTCAGCTTGCAAGAAAATATCCATAGGAGCTTGTTTACCATCAAATGTGTTGTTTATAAAGAGTTGTTGAACCAAGTCATATATGCTAAGATAGAGCTTAATAACTGTGACAAAACAAAAGAACACAACTACTAGGAGCAGCTTTATTTTGAGTGAAAGTTGGCTCGCATAAGAAAAACAAGTGAAGCATCAGAAAGATAAACAGAAGACGAATCCCCATTATCCTCATTATGGGACTCTAAACCTTGAAACGTCTGTTTGGGACAGCTGTAGCTTATTAAATTATCTGCTGATAAGCTAGGTGCGGTGGCTATTACAAATTTTTATTTTTTTGGAAAAGCCAGATCGCAGCCAGAAAACTCCCACCGCACCTAGATAGGTGCGGCGTGAAAACGCTGTTTTCAACATTTTGAAAACGCACAAGCTGCCAAAACGCAGTTTACCCAAACAGGCCAAGTGCGTTTTCAAAACGCCACCGCACCAAATAAGCTGCCCCAAACGGGCCCAAATTATTAGCAAGTATTTTAACTGCTATAGAACAAATAATAAGATTAAGGATTGCCCTCTAAAGACCCAAAATCAATTTGCTTTAACAGCGACTCGAGAATATAGCTTCATGCAACATAAAAATGAGTGGTGCAAATCTAAGAAAAGTTGATATCATAGCAAAAAAGGATAGATAAGTCAATTATTTTCAGTCTCAGCAGCAGCTGCAACAACTTATTGTGCCCAACTGTATTAATAATGCCCGCTTTCATTTCAATAATAGCAATAGCAACAGCTTCCAATGGCATATCCACAACAACAAAAAATGTAGTATAAGTCACGACTATCCTAGACTCAAAAGCAACCCAGGAAGGCGACCCACGTCACGTATTTTATCTTAATGCAATAAGAAGCCCACAAAATTCTACGTGTGGTCAAAAGTATCATCTATATATTTATACAAGAGAAAAATGTATCATTGGACTCTAGGGCATCATATTCATTCATATCAGACATATCTGTATCATTCATATCAAACAAAGGATTTATCAGAATGAGTATCTCTCCTGTGGATTATCAGTCATGTTCGTAAGAAGAAATACAGTAGTCTGAGTTGTGCATCAACAACAAAGAACTGAATAAAGTAATGTGAAAAATAAATATCCACTACCTCACATAGATGATTTGTTTAATCAGCTACAATGCTCTTCCATATTTTCTAAGATCGACTTCTGATTTGGGTATCATCAATTGAAGATCAAGAATGAAGATGTGTCAAAAATTACTTTTTGAACCCAATACGATCAACATGAATTTCTAGGTATGTCATTCCGGTTGCCTAATGCCTATGTTGCCTTTATCGATCTCATGAACAGATTCTTCAAATCATACTTTAGACCAATTTAGTTATCATCTTCGTCGATGACAATCTGATTTATTCTTAGGAGTGAAAAGGAGCATGCTCAACATATCAGGGTTGCATTAAATATTCTTCAAGCGAACAAAATATATGTCAAATTTTTTAAGTGCAAGTTTTGGCTTCGAGAAGTGACATTTTTAGGGCATATTGCTAGCAAAGCTAGAATTTCTATGGATACTACCATGATTAAGGTGATAATAAATTAGCCAAGGATGAGCATCATCACCATGATTCATAGTTTTCTAGGTCTAATTGGCTACTATAAAAAATTTATTGAAGGCTTTTCTAGTGTTATTGCATCTCTAGGTCAAAAGACAGCTAAGTTTGAATGGCCCAATGCAACAAAGTTTTTAGAAGCTCAAGAATTATTTAGTGCCAACCCCTATCCTCACCATCCCTCCTAGCAAGGACGGATTTCTAACTCTGCAGTAATGATTCGCATCAATGATTAGGTTATGTCCTAATACAACAAGATAGAGTTGAAACTTATGCCTCCAAATAGCTTAACATGCAGAAGAAGAATAATCCTACCAATGATGTCGAGCTAGCCACAATTATTTTTACATTAAAGATTTTGTAGATTTTAATTTTATGGCGTTCCCTATGAGGTACTCACTTATCATAAAAGCCTAAAGTATATTTCCACTCAGAATTATTTGAACTTAAGGCAGAGGCAATGGATTGAATTTATGAAAGATTATGATATACAAATTTAGTATTAACTAGATAAAGCTAATGTAATTACATATATATTGAGCCAAAAATCTAACTCACTCAGTTTGGATGATCACTCGAGAGTGGAAACTAACATTGGAAATGTAACGGCTTTAGCTTGAGATTAGTCTTGTCAGGAGCCAATTCAATCATGTATCAATTGTTAGTTCGACCTCCAACAGTGAATCTGATTCGGATAGGTCAAATGAAGGATGTAGACCTACTCCATCTAAAGAAGAACGTCAAAAAGGATTCAAGCCTGAGTTCACCATCAATCAAGCCGGTACATCACGATTTAAGAAATGGTTGCGTTCCAGACTAGAAAGAACTTACTTTGGGAAACATACTCTATTTTATATTTTGTTTATCCAAAACATACCAATACGTATCAAAACCTCAATAAGTTGATTCAATGGTCTAATATGAAAGGTGTTTTAGCAGACTTTATAGCCAAGTGTTTGACATGTTAGATTGTCAATATGAAACATAAAAGGTCTGATAGTCTATTGCAACCCATTTCCATTCCAGCATGAGAATGAGAGGAAACTGGAATTAATTTTATAGTAGGTTTGCAAAGATTTGAAGCAGAATCATGATACCATCTACGTTGTGGTTGACAGGCTCACTAAGTTCACTCACTTTTAACCAATCAAGCAGAGCAATTCAATGAGAAGTTAGCTAAGATCAACATAATACTATTGCTTGATTGCATGGAATACCAATCATTATTATAACTGTTAACAATCATTATTATAACTGCTCTAGACGAGAGATTTACTTGCAAACTAAGGAAGCGAGCCCAAGAAACTTTGTGTATGCAATTAGACTTCAATACAGTATTTCAATCTGACTGATGATCAATCAGAGCACACAATGCATACATTAGAAGATATGCTAAGAGCCTACATTTTGTAATTGGGAGGACAACATTCCGCAAGTTGAGGTTGCATATAATAATGAATACTTTTAACTAGTAAGGCCATGGCACTGTATGAGGCTCCTCATAAAATGAAATACGGGTTTCCCTTGTGTTGGCTTGAAGTTAGTGAGCGGATATTTTTTAGACCTAAACTAGTTAAACAAGCCACTAAAAAAGTTCGTCAAATTCAAGACCAACTATGTGCAGTTCAGGATTATTAAAGATATTTTGACCTAGCACAGAGAGAATGAATCTAAATTTGGAAATCATCTTTCTAGAGGTTTCACATCTATGTGGAGTTATAAGACAATCATATTGGAAGACTTCAACCTCACTTTATTGGTCCTTTTGAAGTGATCAACAAAATTGATAGTCTTATACAGATTGGCTCTTCCTTCAAGGCTTGTTAGAGTACACAATGTATTGCATGTCACACCACTTCAAGCTACATGCATGATGACTCTCACATCATATAGTGTGAGCCGTTGGTGATTCAATAAGACCTGAGTTATGAAGAGATACAAAGCTCATTATGCAGAATGAAGTTCAACAGCTTTGTTGCCGGTCTATTTATTCTATCAGAGTGATTTGAAAAAATCAATCTAAACGAGAAGCAACTTGAGAGATTAAAGAAAAAAGAATTGTAAAATACTCGTATCTGTTTCAAAACTAAGATATGAATTTGATGACAAAAATTTTTAAGAGGGATAATACGTTATGAACGAAACTAAAATGGCACTTGCGAACCACTAAATCTCTTAAATTTGCATTCATCCCAAATCAACCGCAATGCATAAGCCATCGTAGCTGTCTTCACCTCCCATAAGCCAATTTTAATAACACAACCTTTCTTTCTCCTCCTGTGATTTGCCTTTGCCACCTTTCAATTTCATAGCTCTTACCAAGCTTAGAATCGTGTGGTTCAAGATAAAAAAGGCTAGGGTAATGCAACCTTTGCCATTGTAACCCCCAACTCCTCCACGCCTTCCTTTCGACCTAAAACAACCACATAGTCTCTCGCCCCTTCCTATGTTTGACAACAGAGAACCGGATCTTATTCCCAAACATTGATGTTTCTACTCACCATAAGAAACCCACATCACAAGCCTCTACCTCTTTTTTTGATCTTGTGGCACTATGCGCTCCTTTTGCCCTCCACCTAAAACCAGCCAACAGCCACCTTTCTCTCGTCGAGAGATATCACAACTGCTAACAAAAAAAATTTGTTTTCATTTCATTTTTTCTTTTTCAGCTTAGGATTTTCTGAAAGTTGTTTTCACCCCTTAATCATTTGTTAAGCTTATCGTCGCCAAACATAAAAGAGTTTATAAATAACATGGCCTCTTCTAGTTCTCTCTTTCTTATTCCGAATCATAATCAAATTAATCCAACATATTATTAAATATTATTATCATATACTTTGATAAAATTATAGATTAGAATTTTTAAATCTCACTATTTATTAGTTACGATTGGATTAGATGAGAAGAATTTTTACTTGAGTGATGGTGATGTAATTCAAAAAGCTTGCAATTAAGTTGGGATACTAAAAGACAGATATTTGCACATATTTAACTTTTTTATGATTTACATATGAGATTAGAACTTTTTGTTTGTAGGGCACACATCCAAAGTCGTTGATTGAAAATGCAATAACTGTTATTTATAAATGAATAAAAGTATCATTCCTTGTAATGTACATTATCTTTATTATTTGCATTAGGTTTCTAACTATTTTGTAGGTTTGTCAATCATACCCTTTTGTTCTTCATATATGTAGACATACACATGAAGAATTCTCTTGTTTTTCATAATGATGTAGTAGATGGGATGAAAACTCTCCTTGCTTTATTGTTGTATAGATTGATCAATACTCTTATCTTGATTTATTGTTGTATAGATTCCAATTTATTTAATTGATTCTTGCATGTTATTTTTATTTGTAGTATTTATTAATCTTGCATGTTATTTTTATTTCATATTTGCATATAATTAATGTTGGACATACTGCTAATAATATTCGTAATAATGACTTATATGCAATATATTATCATAATATTATGTCAGAATTATTTCATATTGCATGTGTATATATATACATCCATACATACATACATATATATATACATCCATACATACATACATATATATATACATCCATACATACATACATATATATATACATCCATACATACATACATATATATATACATCCATACATACATACATATATATATACATCCATACATACATACATATATATATACATCCATACATACATATATATATATATATACATGCATACATACATGCATAAACACAAACTGTCATATTCAAATATTATCAGCTAGAGAAGAATGAGTGATATATGTAAGTATACTTGATATTGTGGTATGTAAAAGTTACATAGAAGTAATAGAAGTACAAGGATAGAACCAGCTCGTGTTCATGACTATAAACATATTAGCAATCTAAATTTTGTGGACCCCTGATGCCTATATACGGCTGAAATGCATATGAACTGCACTCCAGCTAGCAAACTAAAATTAGTAGCATATCTTTCTCAGCTAACCAACTAAAGAATGAGAACAGCAAATAATCAAAAGACTACAATAGACTAATAGTACCCAAACTAGGGCAAGCCAAACCAAATAAAATTGCATAACAATACCTATACACTACCTGAGTGTATGAACTAAATGGAGTTCGAATAAAACTAGCAGCCTATGATTTAATAACTACAAAAAAATCAGAATAATGCAACGTATGCAGAAGTTGAACAATAGATCGAGCACCAAAATTAAGCATTTTTTTATACTTCAGCGATGGAAAGCACTATGCTTAACAAGGGAAAAAAAACGGAGTACAATATTAAAAATAAGACCATTAAGTTTACCCTATTGAATAAAAGGCAAAATAAATTTTTACCAAAAAAGAAGGCATTGAAAAGCAAGAACATAATGAAGCAGAATTATTGGAAAACCAAGAGAAGCATAACGGACATAACGGACACAAACATTCATCCTTCAAAACAAATAATCCAATGTTAATCATATTACCTTCTTAGGATTAAGCAAATAGTCATATAAAGTAGACTCTTCCCAAATTACAGCCATATTTTTGTTTGCTGTGGAGTAGGAATATCCACTAGTAGTACCAGATTGCCTTCCAAACAAGCCATTCAAATTAGGACCTAAAGATACAAATCTGAAGTTAGAAATTTCTCTACAGCAGAATGTAATTAAAATATTAAATTGCATAATCAACAAGAACAAGAAACAGAATGAAGCAAAGCTAGAATTAATTCTGGATAAAGCTCAATAAACTCAAAACATTATTTAACAGAATAATACAACAACAACAACAACAAGCCTTTATCCCACAAAATGGGGTCGGCTACAAGAATCATTTTTCTCCATTGTGTCCTATTGAGTGTCATATTTTCATTTAATTCTAATAAATTAAGATCACTTTTTTATGCAACAAGATCAAGTCTTTTAGGTCTACCGGTATCTTTCTTAACATAAGTCGAATCTAAAACATCTACTCTCCTAACTGGATCATCACATGGTCGACATTTTATGTGACCAAACCATCTAAGACTACTCTCTCTAATCTTGTTAGCCATTGGAGCTCCACCAATCCTTCCACGGATAATTCTTTTAGCATTGTCACTAATTGTAAAGCCACCATCTCAACAACACTTAACTTTGTTTATAAAGCATTGCAGATCTCACCACCATCTTATCAAATTTTCCTTCAAGTCTAAGTAGTACTTTCTATCACACAATAAACCTGATGCAGTCCTCCACTTAAACCATCCAACTTGAATTATACTAATAAAATCACCATCTATATCACCATCACTTTGAGTAGTAGACAAGAGATATATAAAACATTCACTCTTTTTAGTGGCTTGATCACTCATTATTACAACCTCACCACAAGATCTACTACTGCTAAAATTACATTCCATATATTCAGTTTTAGATATACTCAAACGAAAGTCTTTAGACTCTAAAGTCAAACTTCATAATTCAAGTTTTTTCTAAAACTCTTTCTCTAATCTTATAAGCAAAAAGCATACACAAAGATACATCCTTCTGTAAATGTCACATCCTTCTGTAAATGTCCAGATACATCCTTCTGTAAATGTCCAGTAAGAACATCCATTACTAAAGCAAAAAAATATGGGCTTAAAGCCAGTCCATGATGTAATCCAACAAAAATAGGCAAATACTTTGTCAATCCTCATGTTCGAACACAAGTAATAGCTCTAGTACACAAAACCTTAATGACTTGAATAGAAGTCATATAAACATATTTCTTTTCCAGAACTCTCCAAAAAACTTATCTTAGAACTTTATCATAAGCTTTTTCTAAATCAATAAAAATCATATGTAGATCTCCTTTACTCTTTCTCTATACTTCGCCATCAAACTTCTCAATAAATGCATAGCTTTCATAGTAGACTTGCCCGACATCCAAACTAAATTTGAAAAAAACTTTATCACGCCTTAGCCTGTGTTCAATTACTCTCTCTCCCATAATTTTAATGTATGACACATTAACTTAATTATTCTATAATTTAGATACTCTTGTGGATCCCTTTTATTCTTAAAAATAAGAACCAAAATACTCTTTCCTCCACTCAACATCTTTTTAGTTTTTAACATAATATTCAGAAACTTAATAAGCCGAAAATTCTCAAATATTCGCACTAAAGCAAAAAAAAATATGGGCTTAAAGCCAGTCCCTGATGTAATCCAACTGAAATAAGCAAATACTTTGTCAATCCTCATGTTTGAACACATGCAATAGCTCTAGTATACATATCTTTAATGACTTGAACAGAAGTCGTATCAACATATTTCTTTTCTAAAACTCTCCAAAGAACTTAACTTAGAACTTTATCATAAGCTTTTTCTAAATCAACAAAAATCATTTGTAGATCACCTTTACTCTCTCTATACTTCTCCATCGAACCTCTCAATAAATGTATAGCTTTCATAGTAGACTTGCCCGACATAAATTCAAACTAATTTTGAAAAATCTTTATATCACGTCTTAATCTGTGTTCAATTACTCTCTCTCCTATTATTTTAATGTACGACACATAAACTTAATTCTTCTACAATTTGCATACTCTTGGGCATCCCTTTTATTCTTAAAAATAAGAACCAAAATACTATTCCCCCACTCAACATCTTTTTAGTTTTTAAAACAATATTAGGAAACTTAATAAGCCGAAAATTCTCAAATATCCTAAATATTTTCAAACTTCTATTGGGATAACATCAGGTCCTACTGATTTTCCACCATTCATTTTTAAAGCCTCCTCAACTTCTGTTTTTTCCTGATGTGGTGGTAAAAATAAAAAGTTTTATTATTATTAACAATATTAAAATCACTAAAATCAATTGTATTTTAAAAATATTTATTGAAAAGTTTATCAAAATATCTCACCAACATATTTTGAATAGTCTCATCCAAGAAAAATACTTTTTTTTTCATCATTAATATACTTATTTGAACTAAATCTTTATGTCTTATCTCTTTGTTGGATAGTTTATACATATATCTCACCCTCTCTAGTATCTAATTTATTATAAAAATTATTAAAAATAGAATTCTTAACATCGCAAATTATGCTCTTAGACTCCTCAAGGATCATCTTATATTTTTTTCTAATTCTCTAAGCATTTACATTTAAAATAATTTTTATAACAAAACTTCCTATATTTTATTTTTTTTTCACATTATTATTCAACTACAAACTATTTTTATATATAAGAAGTTTTTCTTTTGATTATTCAAGTACATATGTTGCTTCATAGTGCTCATGAATTTATCCCACATAACATCAGCTTCTTCATGAACATCACAAATCTTAATATTTTGAAGTTCATTTATAAAAATAATTGTCTTTTAAGTACCCACATCTAATTTTATGTTAATATTTCATTGTATTTTTCATCTTTAAAACCTTCATTTTAAAATACAAAGTTAATAATCGATGTTGAGTGCTTCAAAATTTTTACTTTGAATGATCTTATCATCTTTACAATCTCGACAATCTTTTCTATCATAAGAAAATAATTAATTTGTATATTATTAGATTCATTCTTATAAATGATAATATGCCCATCTCTTTTCATAAATAAATTATTAGCAATAACAAAATCATAAACTAAAATAAAATCTAATATAGATAACAAAATCATTAGTTACTCCAAAACCGTAGCCACCATGCATTTTTTTAAAATTTTCTATCACTCTACCAACATGTATATTTAAATCTACTCCAAAATTTTTTTTTTTTTCAAGAGGTATCCTTTGTATTAATTCTTCTAGATCTTTCCAAAATTTTTTCTTTTAAACATATATCTAAACCTATTTGAGGAGCATAAACACTTATAACAATAAAAGAATCTTAATATCAATAATAATCTTTAGAGTTGTAATTCCATATCTAATTCTTTTAATTTTTATAACATTATCTTTAAAACTCTTATATACAATTATACTACACCATTTCTAGTACGACTATACCTAAATATCAAAGTTCAAACCTATGTTATCAATCTCCTTGGCCTTTTCCCCAACCCATTTAGTTTCTTAAATGGGTAAGATTCTTATGAATCATAATATCTAATAATTTCATTAACTTACTAGAGAAAGTACTTGTAATCCAAATTAATATCCTAATATTAGTTTTATGGACTAACTTATTTGTCGACATTTATCCATAATATGATAAATCTTGCTTATTTAACACTAAACTCAGGAGTTGGTGTAGTGTCCCTTGCATACTTTTCACTGTACTCGGTCATACAGTACGTTGCTTCTAAGAAATGTCCTCTCATTTATACAATGATTTAAAAGATTCATACAATGATTTTTTGACAAAATTTTACACTTCCGTCGACTAGCTAATACAACCCTTTATTTTTCACATCCAGAGCTTGGAACCCGATATTGTCGACTGTCCACATAATGATTTAAGAGATTCATGTCATGATTTAAATAATTAATAAGCTACTTATTTTATTTTTCTTCCAACAAATTTCAAGAAGAATAAGATCAAATGTAACCGCACGAGGATTAAAAATTCTCAACTATAAAACCAAGATTGAAAATTAAGACATAAATCAGTTATATTTGAACAGCTTTTCATTTGTTTTTGAGGCCATAACCATGCTTCGCTATCGGGAAGCATCCAAAAGTAAAGCAGCTAATCTTGGACAGGTGGGTCAAAAAGCTGCCAATCTATAATTGTCCAAAATGAGCAATGTGCAGTTAGGTAGGACAACAGCGCTGTCAAGACAAGTGCAGACTGCTAACCAAATGTATCCTTAGTACTCAGTTTCAGTCATTGAGTTCAATTGATATTTTTAAAAGAGCGTTCAAAACTTCAACCTGAAGTGGAGGCGGCTCAGCAATAGTGTATCGAAAATTTAAGCCAAAAAAACATGAAAATTTCATGTTTTGAAAAAATCTAGAAAAAGACGGAAACGACAAAAACCATACTTTCTTTTGTTTGGAGGCCTTTAAGTGGCTGAAAATGCACTATTGTATTATAACTGCATTTATTTTTTACGACATTTACATTGCCTTCATTTTGGTACAGTAAATCATGATAACTAAGTTTCAAGACAACGATGGATTTGGCAATGGTGTCAAAGATAGGTTGTACATCAGCACATGTTCATATATTAGCGTTTGCATTTGCATGTCACATTTATTGGTTAAGGTAAAGAGAGCAAAAAAAAAAGCAACCCAGCACCAGTAAGAAATTTTAAGCGGCATTAATAAGTCTACCAGCTAGCCCTACTCATAATATTCCTGCCATCATTAAGTCATAATCATTTTCAATAGATGTAGTAAATGCATACCTATCATGGAGTTATGAGCTGACAAATAAGACTTGGTAGATGTTAGGTGGAAACCAGCTGGTATACATATCATCAATGTAAAACTTAGTGATTACAAACATCAATTGAGAATGGCAATTAATGTTCATCCCTAGCCCTTTTTAAATCCAATTCCAGTACTCGAATGAAATTTGGGTGTGGCCCACAACCCTAGACGTCGCTAGGAACACCACAAGAAAAAGAAAAACACAACAACGAACAAAACATGCATAAAAGAAAACAAACCCTAGGTTCCTCCGCTTAATAGGATCCTCCCATAGCATTTATAAACTTTACTTCCAAACTCCCTTAATTTCTCCTCCTTGAATATGTGGATTATGGCCCCAGTGGACTCCACCTGCTCCCTCCCTTCCTATGCCATGGAAATTGGCCGCTTGGCTGCTTCTCACGAAAAGGACCAGCTCGTCTGTTGAAGGAGAGGGCCAATTGGAAGGCTTTCGATCAGTCCCTCGTGGACCGGTCCCATTATGGGTGCAGCAATTAACCACAATATAATATATTATGAAGCCTTTACCACATGGGTTTTGAAGATATGTCAAGAAAAAGAATGGACAAATGATCCATCAAATACGATGATGCTAAAGACTATTGAGGAGATGAATTTAATCTCGTATGATAATCACTAGAAATGAAACCTTACTTTTGTAACCCTTGAACCAGTAGGTTCAAAAGGATAGAAACCAAGTTGAGAAAGTAGTAAATGATGAGCACAAATTAATGGGAGTTCAGCTCCAAATCTATTCATATTGTGCTATAATCAAATGAGTCTAATGTGCTACTTTTGCAAGGTCTACACTATCATTGAAACCCTTTTGAGGATTCATCAACATGGAGTACTAATGATACAAAATCCATGGTATTTGGGTTAGGATCTTAAAAGCTCTCATGCGAATCAAGGTCAGTACATGGCCATACAAAGAGATAACCATGCATTTTGAATTCAATACACTCCTATTGTGTGCAGGATTAGAAATCATCAAATAAAAGTCATTGGTTTAGGATATTTCAATTCATAAATTATCTTTGATCAGATAAAATCATTACTAAGTACACATTCAAAGTAATTCGGCCTGCCTAGCATGATGAACAATATTGAAGTAATTCGACCTACCTAGCATGATGAACCCATGCTTTCTTCAGTATTTTATTTTACAGAAATTTACATACATAACAGCAAATTCTTATGCATTTACGTATCTCACACCCAAACTTTAATTTTTACAAGCTAAACACATTTTTCTATGTTTGAAAAGATATATGAAAAAGCGAATTACACTTTATCCTATAGGTAGGGTGCTTTGGATGTCAAAATCAAAGTTTACATGTGAGATAAGTAAATGCATAAGAATTGGGTACTATGTATGCAAATTCCCCTTTATTTTATTGTTTCTAACCTTATGAATTTTAATATCTAGGGGGATTGCTAATTTTATTTCTAATCAGCATTATTAGTGCATTGTGACCACCTATGGTGGAAATGATCCAAACTTATAGTATGGAACACGAACATGTGGAACATTTCTTAAAATTTCTCAAAATAATAGAATTCTTTCTCAACTCAAAAGGGGGAAGTTTTTATCATGGAAGCACATTATATATTATCCTATTAACTATATTAAGAATAGCTTATTCATTTAAAATAATTTATCCCAAAACAAAAAACTTTATGCTCAGCTTAACCCAAAAAAAAAAAAAAGCTTTTAGAGTTATTAAAATATCAATCTTTCTTCTATTTTTGCTTTTTTTTTAACTTTCATTTTACTTTCGGTTCTACAATAGTATAGATTTATCAAAGCACTCAGCCAGTTTTGCTACAGTAGAACCACAGAATAAGCCTCAAAATGAACTATTGAAGCAGAAGCATTACATCAAAGGAAGCCTTCTCAAGATTCTATTCATTTATATACATATTTTATTATTATTAATGAGTCATGCATGACCTATTTATAGGCTCAATATTATGCAATCTATATCCCTGATATTTCAAACAGTATAAAGTAATAAATTAACAAAATAAAGATTTAATACTCTTAACACAAACAGGCCAAAATCCTACATTAACAGAACCCAACCGTTTAGTATCCTTCAGCTTGAAAGCAACTTCAGTGAATGTTGGCCTCCGAGGAAACCAAAGGTTGATCCAGAGAATTAATGAACAAATACAGCAAGGGGATCATTCTATACAACAAAAAAAAAGGTAAAAACGAAGAACAAGTGGCCCTAAACACGTTCATAACCATTTAATCCAAAAGGGTCATCATAAAACCATCAATGAAAACCAGCAAACCTTTACAGCGATATCATGAGGAGATTTTTAAGTTAGAGGAAAAGATTATTTATTCTCCAAAATCATAGAACATCGTGATAATAATAAACTCCGATGCAGCAGATCAATGGAAGGATAAGCTTTCAGACAGAATTTCAAGGCGAAGGAATGAAATAAAAAAAGAATCCACAGATCGGACGGAAAGAAGCGCACCTTGCTTGTGTCCTGCACCTTTCTCCGGCGTGTGGCACTGCGCGCACTTTGTCTTGAAGATCTTCTCTCCAGCTTTCCGATCTCCTGGCGGGGCTTCCGAGAACGACGCCATTAATATAGCTCGACGTTTCAAAAGGGCGTCTTCCTTCCACGCGACCTCTCCCCTGAATCTAGATTGAAGATAGATTCTTTTCGCACAAACCTGGTACAGGTTTGTTGGTTCAAATATATACCTTGATGCCCTGGGAAAAATTTTGCTTATAAGTAGGGTATAAGGGGGTTATTTCGCGGTATAATCATTTGTAATCTGCATGTAATCTTCTATAATTTATATGTAACTTACTAATAAATTCTTAATATATAATAACAGAAGCGTGGAAAGGTTACAAGTAGGTTACAGAAGGGTACATAGAAGTTACAAAGGGTTATACCGCGGATATAACCCACTTATACGCTTGATATAACCTCAAAATCGTACGTAGCGCTGCGTGCGTCTATCGTACGCAATTTTTTTCCGATAGCCTGAAGGGTTTCTCTGGTTATTTATATGAATTTTTAGAATTATAAATATAATATAAAGTATGTACGAATTAAATATTATAAAATAATTTATTTGTTGAGATTTATATAATTCATTAAAGAAAAAAGTTTGCTATAATATAAATTAAATGATTACAATTGATAAAAATAAAATAAAATAAACTTAGAATCAACTATAAATATGAGTATAAAGTAAACTATTTTCATGTAGTTCTATTAGTAGATGAGTACATATTATTTTAAATAAAAGTTAAAATTATTATTATTCTATTTTATTAGGTTAAAAAAGTTTTAATACAAAAAAGTGAATAAATTTTATTTTTGCATGAATCTTAGAATGTTAAAGTTTTTGCACTTATGGAATTCAAAGATTTTAATAATCTCTTGTGACTAGACTATCAAGCAGAGGGTTAATAATTATAACCTGGTAGATAGTCTATTCCTTGATAAGGGAGTCTTTTGGGATATTTGTGGGTTATGTTATTGTCAATTCTCAGCCCTTAATGTGGAATTCAGGATGCTCGTGAGATAGCTGGTGAAATTAAATTCTTTAGCTGAGTCAGATTGCGACGATAAGCAGGTTGATGTCTTGCTTGGCTCGATTAGTCTTAATTTTTTGTTTGAATGGTCTACACTCATTCAGCCTCCAGCCTCGATTTAAGGGGTTGCATATGGTCAGAAGAGTGGGTCCTGTGGTTTTCCGTCAATAGGCCCTTTTTCATTGTACTACATTTCTTGATCGTTGAATCACCTTAGGATTCATGCCGACGCATTTCTGATGTACATAAATGATGGTATGAATATGATTAGACTTGACTTAGTGTTATGATTGTATGTCAATGGCACAGGTTAACATATCCAACAACTTCACGATGTTGCCTAAGAGAAGGGGGAAACTTAAAATTCTACAAAAATAAAACTAAAATCCTCAAAACACTCTTATCATAATGCATATTAATGTCACCTACCATTGTAACTATATATATATATGATATGGATCCTTATTATAATATTTTTAGAAAATTTGAAGTTAGTGTGATTAATAGAATTAGTTTGATGGAATATTAGAAACAAAAATTAGCTTTTTTTTGTGGCAATCTTTGTCTTTTTTTATTAACTCAACTGACTAATAATGTCATCTAGGCTTTGACAACCCAAAGATGACTCTTGATGGTCCCACCTTCACTATTACGAACTAGAAGATTATTTAGATTTTAGCCTAAGATGTGAAGATGAGCTTTTAAACTAAGAAAATTTTGGCTATTAAGATACCACTTCTTGATCTAGCCCTGATGACCTCAATTTTCTTTAGAGTGGATTAGCCTAAAGTTGTCAAAACTAACAAAAAGATGACAAGGTCAATTTTTTTTGGGATAACCCTAACTACTCTTAGTGCTTGTTACACAACTTAAAGAATGAAAAAAATCATATGTTACAACATAGGTTATTAGCTTAAAGAATCACAGTTTAAAGAATGTAAAATCATCACTATAAAAAGAAGATATTTGCGAGAAACCACATGTTACACAAAACATAATAAAGACCACTTAGGTCATTAGTAAGCTTGCTTACCAAGGTCTATCCACTTCTTGATGGTAGTAACTTTTCTCCCTCTCTCCATTACCTAGGGTGAGAAGAATGTGAATAGAAAACTCCTTCAATGAAATGACCATTTTACTATGTAGTGCAAGAATTTGTGTAGGAAAAATACATTTAAAATTTTATCAAGGAGTCTTCTCTTCTGCTATAGATAACTTGGGCAATCAAAAGTTGATTTTTTTTGAAAAAAAAGGCATGATCTCAAAAAGGATTGAGAAAGAAATATTGAAAGATGAGAAAATGAAACTAAGGTTTGTTAGCATAGATGAATCCTAGTGCTAGAAAGAGTTTGTTAGATAGCCAATAACCTAAATTCTTAATAATGAATATTATAGAGTTCTCGTGTCATCATTTACCCACTATAATATTATAGTACCTGTTAGTGATAAATAATAGTATCATGTGTGAGTTGAGCTATTGACAATGCGTCCTTCACTCTAATAGTATATAATGTCTTATTTAAGTCTCATAAATATTCCCACATTAATAAATTTACACTAGTGAGCATCAGCCTCCACAACAAATGTTACACTATATCTTCCTATGTTCGTTATAGATGTTGAGATCCTTAACTCAACCTGCTTTTTTCATTAGTGGAGAAGGTGTGATAATCCATGAAGGTGGCTACTCCTTTTATTGCACTCAAGAGTATACTCTATTTGATTTTTACTAAGCATCTAAAAATTTAGTGAGTAGATTATAAACAAACTAAAAGCCAAACTCAAGAACACAAAAGAAGAAGCAATATTACTCAATCCCAAACAAGATGTTTTCATTGAAATATGTTTGAAAAAAATTGAGCTTAATCTAGATGTAGATATTTGATGGTTGATGAATTATAGAGATGAAAGAATCATTCGTTGAGGTAAAAACCATAAGTTGCTAGTATTTAGGATAGTATTATAAATGACTTAACATACATTTAGTATTTTTAAGGGTGACGAGTTATAGAGACTAAAGAACCTTTTGTTGAGGTGGTAACCATAAGTTGTTAGTATTTAGAATAGTATTATGAATGATTTACATACATATCACTCAATTCTTATATGTTCCAAGTTAGTTATAATTATATTTTTGATGTGATACAAAAAAATTATTTATAAATATTAAAAATAAATTATTGGTTTTATAGAGATCATAACACTTGCCCAACAATCCACACACATTTCAAATACATCCCCAAGGTATCAAAATTAAACTAATATTAATATATATATAAAAAACATATATCCAACACCCATGTCTTAAATTAATAAATTTAAATTTTTTTATAAAATTATTTTTAAATATTATATATTTTTTACAAGTAAAATTATTTTTTTTTATTTTAAGGCTAAATATATATGTTCAACTTATTCGTTTGATTTTTCTTTTTCTACCAGACGAACTCGAACAATTCATCAATTTCTCGCCTGGGCTGATATTTCTTGCCATAAGCATCAGTTCTTCAAAAATAATGCTATTAAATTTCTTATTTTCTTTTTTGCATTAATCCTAATATATACACGAGCACACGCACGCACACATATATATTAACAATTTTTTATTAAAATTGAGTCTGATGGATGTTTGAGGACTACATTTTAAATAACAGAAGTGCCTCGTGCCGCATGGTGTTCGTACCCTGATATCTTTCTAAGTATTCTAAAATATGAGAACTGATAACACATCTAATAAAATTTTACAAAATTATAATTAAATCTCATGTTAAATTGATCAAGTGTTGGGGAAGATATTGACATCCTAAAAATGTTAAACCCAACAGATTCGAGCAATCTTAACAAATAAATAAATATGTTTATAGTATATGTGAGGCAGAACAGTTAAAGCATGGTTATGATGCTCATGACATGAAATGATAGCTGGACTACATTTCTACCAAAACTACATTTTATTGCCTATATATGATATTGAGATCAAGGGCGCGGCGCTTGTAATGCAGCGGCAGAGCCGCTGCGGTCTGGACTACACGGCTGGGGGCAATTTGAAGAAACAATTTTTTTGCCTGTTTACTCAAAAAGTTATAAAGAAAGTTACATTTTACAAGCTAAGTGCGGTGGCTGACAGAAAGATACAGTCTAACTTTTTGAAAAAAATAAAGAAAATTATAATAGTCACGGTAATTTCTTTTACAATAACTTCACATATGCTTCTTCGCCCTAAGAAAACACTGCTACATTGTAAAAAGATAGAAGGCAACCTACTTGCGCTCATTTATCAAAGATATATACATGCACAGTCTACCGTTTTAACGCCAGTGGGGCTTATCCGGCCTGCAGCAAATCAACTTGAGGATCATTCCATGGAAGCAAAATAGCAAAAGCAATATTGAGAATGTTGTCCTACACTTACCTGGGCTTCCTCCTGTCAAGCGAAGAATTATCACCACGCTGTGAAATCTTCATACTGACTGAAAAATCCCTCATCTTAGATGGGGCAGTCTGTCAATTTTCAAAATCAATTTTTTAATTGCAGTATGATCAATAGGTTCTTTGCAATGATTAGATGCCACGTTTAAGATAAAACTATGGAAGTTACGAGTTAATCTGAAAACAACCTTTTCCACAAAATATAGGAATAAGCTGCATTCATTGACAACTCAATCTGTATTAATGCAGACAATACACGCTCTAAAAACAATCTACCTTTTACTTTTTATTTTCGGGGCATTAACATACATACGACATGATTCTTATGAATATACATAACTAGCACCTAAACATTCATGTTAACATGCATATCACCCAAATCTTTAACATTACATTTAAAAATATCAACATTATTATCCTTTTTTTTTTTTTAAATACACATTTCATGCATAGGTTAATGTGACCGAGGTGTTATAAGTGTACATACAAACTTTGGGTGTTAAATGTGTAATTACATAAGAATTGAGTGGTATGTAAACAAATTTCCCTTTTTTGTAAATTTTTTCAGTGGGGCGCCAGCAATATGGATGAGGAAAGATGAGAGTGTCAGCATTATTCTAACCTTTCTCCAAGAAAAGATTAAGGTTGAAAACAGTTTATGTTTCCTGAAAGCTTCAATTAGATTCTCAAAGTGGACGAGTGATTTAAAAAGAATGGATAAATCCTCACACCCAAAAAATAAACGATAGGGATGCAACAAAACATTTCAAAGTTACATCATCCTCGTAATATTATTTAAAGGAAAAAAGAGATACAAACCACTTGTATTAACTTCCGTTTTCCATCTTCATTGTTCCTTGCAATCTTATTAGAGTTGGTTCCAACATCTGAATCACCTTTGCAGCTTGGGGGAAGGTTAACAGATCTGAATAATCACAGAAAGAAGGCTTTCAACAGCATAGAAAATGTAACTTCATGCACTATGATTGGCTACATAACGATGTTGGACTTCTCTAAATAGCAAGGGCATGGCATGATTCTACTGTCCCCAAACTCACAGTTTTAACAGAGAGATTCAATTGAAGGAAAGAAAATTTTAAAATGAAGCTTAAGTTTAAAGGTCTCCCACCTCGCCTTTAGCGGTCTGATCACATTGCTTGCACTTGCTACCTTTGGGTGGGTTGCTTCTCTGTTCGTGTAGAGAGGTTGTCTTCTCGGTTCATGGCCCCTACAAAGTTAAAACCAGAATATGAATATAAAAGTGAGCAACATTTTGAGGCCTACAGTTTTTCAATTGGAAAAATAAAATAAAATAAAACTCACCTTCTATTTTCAAGTTTCTCCCTTTTCTGGCTATATGGTATGCCTTGTCTACTTGAAACGCCCTGTTAGTAAAATTGGGCAAAGTGGATAACTAGTATCATGCTAAAAAAAAAAGACATTAATGTATGACTCATAAAAAGCAACAAATGAACTTTTATAAACGAATTATAGCAGTATGGAAACGAACAGAAACCAAAAAATACAACAAATGAAAGGAATAGGAAAAAAGAAAAAAAAAAAGGAAAACCTCCCCCACCTCATCTTGAAAATAAAGGACAAATAACCTGGAAAGAATTAGAAACTTAAGAAGTTTGGATCGAACTAACAAAATTATACATGGCTTTATGAAACTTGTAGTTGAAAAGCAGGAAAAGCCTAGATGAGGGTCAAAATGAAAACAAGAATCAACTGCTGCAATAAACCAGACCTTTGAATTGATATTCTCAAGAGGAAGTGATGGTGACGGCAATATGTTTTTGGTATCATATCTTGCTGAAGCACTGTTAGAAGTAACAGCTAGCTTTCCAGTGCCAAAAGTAAATGGGCGAGGATTTGTAAACATGGAATTCATTTCCTTTTTTGATCCATGCGAAGCAACTGGGGCATGTTTGCCGATTAAAATCCTATCAACAGTTTGTTTATGTGAGACAATACAGGCATTGTTCTTGTCTTTTCTCTTTTGAGAAGAATCCCTCAAAACTGGTCTCAGGATGGCATTGACTGATTTGGTTTTATGTTCGAACTTCAGCAAATCTCCAGCAGAAGAAGGAAATTTCTGCTAACAACACAACATAAAAACATAAACTAATATCCAGTATCAGAAGTAGAAGCATCCATATGCCTCAGAGGTAAAATCAGTGATTAAGTGATCAGCAATGACAATTTTTCATAGCAAAGTAAGATTATGTAATTTGAACAAAAAATTATTCCCAACATTGTTCCCAAAGCATCATACAAGAGGACATTTATGGATAATATAACCCACTGAATTAACATTTAGAAACAAGTTAGTATAATCATCCCAAGGAGCAACTGCTCATAAAATATGAATGAATGCCTTAACCAGTTAACTCAGCTAGTCAAAATTACTTGAGTTTCATAAAATGTAGATTTATGTCATTGAATATTAGAACTCAAATTTCCGTATGTTTGGTCTTGCCTCACTTCGAAGTTCATGTGCTAAATGGCTTGATAATGACATTTGATATACGCCAAAGACCTCCAAATAATAATTTTAAAAAGACCCGGGAGAAAATCACATCCTAATTTTCGTTTCTTTTTTTTTTTTTACTTGCTCATAGATCAACATCTAAAACAGAAAATTATGAAGATAAGCTTAAAAACTTCCAATTTCATCTACTAAAGAACATGAACTTAAGAAATTAACTGCAAAAAAAAAAAAATACTGTAACTGCAAAATTACTGGAGTTTCATAAACTGTTGATTTATGTCATTGAATGTTAGAACTCGAAGTTCCATATGTTTTGTCTTGCCTCGCTTTGAAGTTCATGTGCTAAATGGCTCGATAATGACATCTGATATACGCGAAAAACCTTCTCCACATAATAATTTTAAAAAGGCACGGGAGAAAATCACATAATAATTTTTGTTTTTTTTTTTTTTACTTTCTCATAGATCAACTTCTAAAACAGAAAATTATGAAGATACGCTTAAAAACTTCCAACTTCAACTACTAAAGAAAATGAACTTCAAGAAATTAACTGCAAAAAAATATTGTAAAGGGTGGAATTCTGACTTTCCAATTTTAGATTTATTCCCGTTTATTTCTTTCTTATAATTTTGTATTTCTTTCCTTTTGTTGGTTGTTGTGTCTTTGGTAAGTTGTAATGTTATGAATTAAGTTTGCCCAAACCTTTACTTATTGTATAAGGAGAAGGGTTGTGATGATTAAGAAATAACAGCATATAGTCTTCCCTACCTTTCTTCATGGTGTCAGAGCCAAGAAATAAATCCTAGCTCTCCACCGGCCGTCAGAGCCCCTCCAACAGCGTCTAGTAGACAGAATCCTCCCTGCAGCAGGCCACCCTCCTCTGCAAGCTATCCTTTCAGCAACTGTATCACGGAAGCAGTCTGTCTTCACGCTGCTCCTGTGATTGCTGCTGTGATTGCTCCTCTTCAGGCTGCGAGTCCCGCGAGTCTCACCCACCTCTTCCGTATTCATGAGGAAGGAAAATACGCGAGCAGCCAGTGATCTCTCGATCGGACTCTACATGCCCTAGCCGCAACCCTCGTTTCGATAGAGACTGTCACTCATCTCTTCCATTTGAACGGAGCCCTCGCTCGTCTCTTCCAGCGAACAGATCGGCTCGCTTGCTTCTTCTGTCCGAACAACCCAACAATTTGTCTGTGTCATCATCCGCCTCCTCTGTTCAAATCCAACGAGCCCGCTGATTCAAACAATCCATCTCCTCTAGTCAAATGGATCCTCCAGCACGCACGAGTTGTTGATTTATTGCAGTGCTCCTCCAAACACCACACCATTGTGTCATCGACAGCCGCATCCTCTGTAGCAGCAGTCGAGTGACATCGGCCTGTCCATGACGCAAGTTTTCAACTGTGCACCAGATACTAATTCCTGCCTTCCCTAGCCCTATATGTGCATAGGGCGTATGATAAAGTACAACATGAAGATATTGAGGCAAAACTGTATGAGCTCCGACAAGAAGAGTTAAGTGTGACTCAATACATCAACACACTTATAATGTAATGTATAAAAGTGACCTCAAGATGCTAAGTTGAATAAAACAATAGTAGAGAAGAAGAGAAAGATCAAATTCTTATTAGGTTTAAATAAGAACTTAGATGCGGACTGAGAAGGAATCAAGGGGATGAAGCCACTTCAACTAATGGGAAAGCCTTTTACGGATATCATATGAGAAGAAAGTAGGGATATGCTCATGATGACAGGAAGTGTAGATTCATCTAACACTGAAAGCTCCGTCTTGTACACACACAAATCCACACATAAGTCAAAACAAAAGAAGAATAACCCCTTGTGTGAACATTGCAAGAAATTTGGTGACGAGGGCATGAAGTCAGAAGACGGGTGCATGAAGTTTGAATAAGCCAATTGGATCGGTCCACATGAGGAGCTGGAGGTTCGACCGACCTCTTGGGAGTCGGGATTTGCGGCACAACATAATTGGATTATTAACTAATAGTATATATGTGTTTTGTGTGTTCTAGGTTTAGTTTTTTATTTCAATTTTCTATCGGGATAGTCATTGACGTCTAAAGTTTTCCCCTGTAGGGTTGTATCCAAAAACAAGAATGTGCTCTAGCTGTAACTCGTCATGAGGTGGTGTTTAACTATCATTCCTGACATCTCCAACCTTCATCTCAGCTTCCCTGCCTGCCGTCTACCTATTGATTGCCCTCCCATCTGCTATCTCTTTGTCACCAGCTTTCCAACCTGCCACTCCCGTTGCCCCCAAACCTCCATAGTTGTTTTCCTTTGGCACCTAGCCCTCCTACCTGCTATTCCATTGCCACCAACAGCCCATCTACTTGTTGCCCCTATCATTGAGCCTTCCATCTGCTGTCTCCTTGTCGCAAGCCTTCCAACCTGCTAATACCTTTGCTGCCAGCCCTCCATACATGTTGTCCTTTGCTGCCCCCAGCCCTCCTACCTGCCATTCCATTGCCACTAGCCGCCCCTCTACCTGTTGTCCTTGTCGTCGGCCATCCAAGTTGTTGTCCTGCCTACCATTTATCTGCTCATGATGACAGGAAGAGTAGATTCATCTAGCACTGAAAGCTCGGCCTTATACACACACAAATTCACACATAAGTCAAAGCCAAAGAAGAATAACCCCTTGTGTGAACATTGCAAGAAATTTGGTGGCGAGGACATGAAGTCAGCAGACGGGAGCATGAAGTTTGAATAAGCCAATTGGATCGGTCCACATGAGGAGCTAGAGGTTCGACGCTTAAGGCAGTTGGTGGCCAAAGGTTTCATTCATTCATATGGGGTAGACTATCAAGAGAACTTTGCTCCAATAGCTAAATTAAATACTGTAAGAGTCCTTGGCAGTGAATAAAGAGTGAGAATTGCATCAACTTGAAATAAAAAATGCACTTTTGAATGGAGACCTTGAGATGCAATACCAAGCAAATCATATATTGTTCATAAAACATATACAAAGAGGTAAGAAATCTATATTCATTGTCTATATAGATGATATAATTTTGACAGGTGATGATGAAAAAGACGATTAGAAAGATTAAGGGGGATCTTGCTACTGAATTAGAAATTAATGATCTAAGAAGGATGTGAAACTTTATAAGCATGAGGCAGCCAGGTCCAAGATGGACATTGCAATATCTCAAATAAAATACATCTTAGACCTACTAAAAGAAACAAGAATGTTGGGGTGAAAATCTGGTGAAACTCCTATGAATTTCAACAAAAAGTCACAGTCAATGGGAGAAAATACATGAGTGTAAGAAAGTGGGCACCACATATCAGTGAGTAAGCTCATCTTGTCACGCAATAGACCTAATATTGCTTACTTTGTTGCCATAGCGAGAAAACATGAACAATCTAAATGAAGAATATTTGGGGATGGTTTACAGAAGATTGAGGCTTCTCAAGAAGACCTCTGACAGAGAATTATTGTTTAAAAAATGTGACAATAGGAAGGATTAGGTTATATTGATGCTAGTTGAGCAGAAATTCATAGACAAAATAAACACCTCTGTGTATTGTTCCTACGTCGGAAAATCATGTCACATAGAGGAGCAAGAAGCAAGCAGCGGTCTCTAGAAGTAGTGCAGAATCTGAGTGTCAGACACTTGCTTTGAGAATTTGTGAAGGAATGTGGATACAATAATTACTAAATGAGTTGGGGTCAGACCCATAAAATGTTGTGTGATAGCCAAGTTGCCAATAGTATTGCAAATAATTTTGTACATCAAAACAAGACCAAACACACATTGAGATTGATAGACATTTTATCTCGGAGAAGGTTAATAGAGGCATTATTCCCTTAATCTACAACCCAACTCATTCTCAAGTTGTTGATGTCTTCGCTAAATCTTTACATCCAAACAGCTTCAGTGATTTAAATATCAAGTTAGGTATTTACAAAATCTATGACCCAGCATGAGGGGGGATTGTGAAATTTAGAGTTTCTTATTTTACATTTATTCTCATTTATTCCTTTCTTATTATGTAGTATTTTTTTTCATTATATTGGTTGTTGTGGCTTTGGTAAGTTGTAATGTTAGGAATTAAATTTGCCCTAAACTTTACTTATTATATAAGATGGGTTGTAATTTTATGATTAAGAAAAAAGATAATATAATTTTCTGTATTTTACATTTATTCTCATTTATTCCTTTCTTATTATGTAGTATTTTTTTCATTATATTGGTTGTTGTGGCTTTGGTAAGTTGTAATGTTAGGAATTAAATTTGCCCTAACCTTTACTTATTATATAAGATGGGTTGTAATTTTATGATTAAGAAAAAAGATAATACAATTTTTTGTACCTTCCTTTGAAGTAATGAAAATTATGAAGAAAAGCTAAAAAACTTCCAACCTCATATACTAAAGAACATGACTTTCAAGGAATTAACTGCAAAAAAATATTGTAAACATTCGAAGTAATGCATATAAAGCTGATGCTTCAAAATTTTCATTAATGATTTCTAAAAGAAACAAGATATAAGAACTGGCTGAACCTGAAGCTCGATACATTAGCAAGGTGCAAAAAAAAATTGATGGACAAAACAAAATTATGTCCAGACAAATCAACTAGGTAAGTCAGGAGGCATCGTAAACTTGTAAAGTTATTGGGCAGATGCGACCATTTAAAGACTATCTAAATCAAAAGCTTCAAGAATGACCCAAGCAGGGTCAATATAAGCTCGAAATCAAAATCAATGATTATAGACAAGCAATTCAACAATCTGTTGACACACAACAATTCTCATTATTTAGCCATGTGAAAACTCAAGCTAGCAGGTAGCAATAATATGAAACTTAGCTTCAACCAATCAAAGTTAGTCATCTGCTGCAAGCTAGGATAGTTTAAAATTAACTTACAACTAGTTAGGTGATCCACATCGAATGGTGTGGAAATCCAAGTCAATAAATATAAATTCAAAAAAATATAAGAATATCAAAAGGACACTTTGTGGAATAAGAAGTTTTTTAGGGAAAAAATATTATCTCAGTTTAAAAAACTCTGTTGGCCAACATTAATTGAAACCAAAAAAGGCAACAATTCGAGCATACCATAACTTCAGATGAAAAAACATTGCGCTTAAACCCCTTAACAGCTTGGTTAAGTTTCTTTTGTTCAGCATACAGATTATCCTCCGTGACTTTAGGTGAGCTTGAGGAACAAAGAGTATCATTTAGTACATACTTTTCAGTTTTCCTTGAAATCTCTTCAATATTTTGAATTATGTGGTCATGCTGCTTGTGGTCTTCAATGTTTGCTGTCACAGGTTCATGATCACCTGAATTTTGAACAACGAATTGAAACTGCTTAGAATTTTGAGCGTTTTCATAGACTTCATTATATTCAGAGGACTTCATGGATGGATCAGCTTCAAGTAAAGTAGTTTTAACATCTATGCCCAAGCCTACTTCAGTTGAAGCTTTTTCTCTAATAAAATATTCTAATTCTTCCCCATTACTCTCGTTTTTTATAATTCTATGATTTTCTACTACAATTTGTTGATAGATGTTCTCTGACAAAATTCCTGGTGGCACCAGTTTGTTATCAACTCTTATAAAGTCATGCTGCCCACTATCCACAATCCTTGTTGTGATAGGTTCATCATTATAAGAATTTATGTCCCAAATTTCACAATGCTTCAAATTTGGAGGGCTTTCACCATTTTTATCATCTTTTGACAACTTTGCAGGTGAATCAAGTTCCAATAATGCAGTTTCACCATCAATGTCCAAGGCAAATTCCTTTGAACCTTTCTCTACAAAAGGAAAAGTGGTATTTAGCATTTCAGCCCCGTCACCCTCGCTTGGTACAGCTCTCTGATCTGCCATAATCTGTCCAGAGATGCCACTACTGTCATCACAATTTGATGCAGTCTCAGCGTGCTTGTTTTCTTGCAAAGCTTTCATAGCTCGAATTCTCTTATAGTATTCTTCAAAGTATGCCTTTTTTTGTGCAACTAAACCTGGGTACTTAAATTTCTCCAGTTCTTCTTGATACCTATTATGAGTAAACACTGATCTTCTTTCCCATGACAATGGCTCGAGAGCAAATCTTCCAAAAGATATGGAACCATGATCAAGCATTTGGGAAACTGAAATTTCCTGCAAGAAGAACAAGGCAATGATCATATACTAGTCAGGCTAAGAACATAAGAACTAGACCGTAAGTAAACTGTCAAAAAAGGAGAGAAGATAGCATAATCATGTGATACACAATAATTGCTACAACAACATGAAGCCAGAAGAACATAATATAAAGACGCTAGAAAACACCAGACCTTATCGTTAGAAAGGCCCACCAAATCACATGAACGCTTTAACCCAGACAATCCATAAATTTGTGTTGTACATGGCACCTGGATGCCTAGATATTTTCTAACAAAAATTTTGACGTTTATTGGACAACGCCTGACACCTCTTGGGCACAATGTCAACAAATTTTGAATACAATCAGGCACAAACTATAGTAGCCTAACCTAGTAAATATAAAAAATAAACCTTAATAAGATTTCCCCATTCTGATTCTCCTTTACTAGACAATTTCTCTTAGCAAAACAATGTTATGATAATCCAAAGTTCCCTAGGGTTAGCCACGTGAAAGCTGGTCACTTGAATTAGTCATACAGTTATACTAAGATCTAAGTTTTGAAGTTCAAATGAAATCCAGTAAAAAATTATTTACTCCTCTAAAATTGACACTCTTTTAAAGTAACAAAGAGAAGAGCTACCATAAAAAACACCCTCTATCAGAGTTTAAAATTTCACACACCCAAGATATCATTGTTGAATGGGAAAGAAAAACAGTCAACCAACCGTCAAGTTTCAACTACATATCACCTCGGATTTTCTTTACGACCTCTACATAAATAAGAGGGTTTAGGATGAATCCTCTCGAAACTAGGCTGTCAGACCCCAGACAACTTGATGGCTAAAAACCCTTCGAATAATCTAAAAAGGCACCATAAATTATCTTGTCTAACACAGGAGGAGAAATACTGCAGAATAAAGAACCTCTGGTTTATTCTAGGAAAAGACTCAAAAAGAAAAATGTTCAAATTGAATCTTTAGTTCCCTCCCAATCTGAAGAATCGAATGATGATCCTCAAGAAACACAGGTAATTTTCAATCCAGACCTTATTTTTTCATCAACAGAAGCTCAAGATTCAGAGGTTATGAATATGGATCTTCCTATAGCCTTTAGAAAAGGAACACGTTCTTGTACTGCCAAACATCCCATTACAAAATATCTATCCTAAAAAACAATCTCACACAAACATCAAGCTTTTTTGTCAAAAATTTCTAATCTATCTGAACTCAGAACAGTACAGGAAGAACTTAGTAATCTGAATTAGAGAATAGCAGTAAAGGAAGAGATGGATGCTCTGTTGAAAAATGGAACCTGGGAAGTTGTCACTTTGCCAAAAGATGAGTCTACTGTTAGGTGTAAATGGGTCTTCACTATTAAAGTCAGAGCTGACGGGAGCGTCAAAAGATATAAAGCACGACTGGTAGCGAAAGGATTCACTGAGACTCAAGGAATTGACTATCAGGAGACATTTGCTCTGGTAACCAAGATAAATTCTATTCGTGTTCTACTGTCCATAGCAGCAAACTGTCATTGGTCCTAACATCAGCTCGACGTTAAAAACGTCTTTCTAAATGGAGAATTAGAGGAGATATTCATGGATATTCCACAAGGATTTAAGAAGATATTTGGAGAAGACAAGGTGTGCAGATTGAAGAAATTATTGTATGGACTCAAGCAATCACTTCGCGCATGATTTGAGAAGTTCGAAAAGGTGATTAAAAAATATGGATATACTCAGAGTCAAGCTGATGATATTATGTTCTACAAACATTCAGAAACTGATAAAGTTGCTATACTTATTGTCTATTTAGATGATATTATCCTTTCAGGAGATGATTCTATGGAAACTGAGACATTGAAAGAAATATTAGCCCCAGAATTTGAGATTACAAATTTGGGGCCGGTAAAGTACTTTCTTGGTAATGAATTTGCCAGATCAAGGAAGGTGGTTTTTATTGATCACCAGAAGTATGTACTCCACTTGCTCAGTGAAACTAAAATGCTTGGATGCAAAGCAGTTGAAACCCCGATTGAACCAAATAAAAAATTACAATTGACAAATGAAATAGATGGTGTTAATAAAGAACAATATCAGAGACTGGTGGGAAGGCTAATCTATCTCACACAGTCGTCTTGATATAGCTTTTGTTGTTAGTATGGTAAGTCAGTTTATGCACTCTCCAAACACCCATCACTTGGAGGTTGTGTATCAGATACTTAGATATCTGAAAGGAACGTCTGGAAGAGGACTAATGTTCAAGAAAAACGAGCACTTATGGATAGAAGCATTACAGACGCAGATTGGGTTGGGAGTATTACAGATAGAATGACAACCTCAGAATACTATACGTTTCTAGGAGGAAACTTAGCAACTTGGAGTAAGGAGCAAAGTGTCGTGGTAAGAAGCAGTGATGAAGCTGAATTCAGATCTGTGGCTCACGAGATATGTGAAGTTCTATGGATTAGAAGAATTCTTAAGGAGGTAAAAATTCATAGTCCACCACCAATGAAGATGTATTGTGATCATAAGTCTGCAATCGTCATCGCACACAATCCTGTCCTTCATGATCGAACAAAGCACTAAAGATAGACAAGAACTTCATAAAAAAAAAAATTTTGACAAATGAGATATCTGCATGGTATACGTTCCTTTCCACAACCAAGTTACAGATATTCTGACGAAAGGTCTTCACAAGAGACAGTTCGACGGTTTAATGTGTGCAAGTCAGCTTTAAAGAATATTTTCATGTCAACTTGAGGGGGAGTGTTGAAAATCCAATTTGATTTACAATATTAATGTTTTTTCCTTTTATACATTATTGTGTAGTTGTGCAAATTTTTGCATAATTAGCTATGTAATATAATAAGAAATAGTTGTAAGCAATTATATAGCTTCCTTATTTAAGATATAAGTAATTAGGTACTTTTTTATTTAGAATATAAGCAATTATGTAATTTCGTTATTTAGGAGGTGGTATTACTATAAGTAGATGTACCTTATAAAGCATCAAAGCATGAAGAAAGAATTTTCCTCTCTTTGTTTATGTTTTCACAAGCTGTTCAATATGAAACTACAAAATCATCCAAATGAACAACTGATGCTAGAAGCACCTGTGTACATCTCGGTGACACGAATCAGCACAATCTTTTGTTATATCCGTCCAAAAGATAGTTTCAGTTGAAATTATTAAATTGCTGAATAGGTCAGAATCTAATTATACGCTATAAAATTATTAATAATGACTTGGTCCAAAACCCTAGCATCTAAATCCCATAGACTGAAGCACAAGATTTCAGACAAACAATGGAAACTAAAAAGAAAAGGTAAAGATGTAAATTAGAACAGTAACAAACTTCTGAACACCAGAAAATCTTAGCATAAACAAGAAAGAAAAAGGAGTACAATCCTTCAGAAAGAACCAGTCCATCCAAACAAAGAAAACCGTCATACCCTAGAGACGTCCCGGTCATCCAATTCCTCGCGCGACCAACCGTAGCAACTTTGACCCACATCAGTTGCCATCTCATAGCACGAATCTTGGCCTACACACCAACCAGATCGGGAGAAGGCGAACTCTTATTTAAAACAAGAAAACCCCGACGGACTTCGTCCTCCACTCTGCTGCAAGAAACCCACCGCTTCAGCAACGCATATTCCTAAACTTAGGGTTAAGGTTTCAAGCAATGGGAAGAAGGCGGAACAAGAGAGATTGAACAGTTAAACCCTAGTACATTAACTCCGAAAATTTGTCCAACCCAACTCTAAAACGGAAGTACAGAGAACTCAGTGGAGTTGTTCTGGCCACTTAGACAGGATGCATTTACTTCACTGGAGCGTGCTCGAAAGAGTGAGGGTATAAGGAGAGTTCACAGAGACGGAGAAGAAAACCAGTCGCAGCAGTGCACCCGGTGGCACCGTGCATTAAAGTTAAATATTAAAATGGACAATAATAAATCTGAGAAATGACCGTTGCGATTTTGCTCTTCACTCCACTCACGTGACCGGATGGCCCACATGAAAGGGTGACCTCTGAGATTATTAATAAGCTGTTGATAAGTAATTGTTGAGAATATGTTTACTGGCTATTTTATTTGTGTTGTTGAAAAACAGTTATTTTATAAGTATTTATGGAATAATGATCATTCTGTCTTGTGTAGTAATGTTGTTTGTAACAGAACTGTCTTAACAAATATATTTGATACTTGAGAAATAAAAATCTACTTCATAACAGTATAAAAAATAAGATAAAACCTCACTTAATAGTGATTATCATATTTATTAAAATAATGAAAGTGTTTATTAAAATAAAATTTAATAATATCATAATATTAATTTTTAAGTGGAGACTGTGTATGCCAGTAGCCAGGTTGTCCTCCAGAGAAACTAGGCATGTCTGGTCACTTTAGATGGTTGATTCTTCAAGTCTATCTGCCCACAGGAAGAAGTCATAGTTCTCTGTGTTTTTCGTGGGCACCTGTGGTATTGTCTCTCGTAGTTATGTGGTCAACATAACATCAACAAGGAAATTTGAAGTCTGCAGTAGCATATCAATCATCGGGAGGTCCCTAAAATCCTATAGCTCATCTTCCCGAATATTTTAAAAGATAGTTCATTAGTCATGACACAAGTTTAAATTGATAAAAGTAGTAATAAATTACAGTTTTGTGCAGTCGTGAGGTCTCGGAAAACTCAATGCAAATATCAACGAATATGTCACTATAAGAAGAAAGCAGACCTTATGAACAAGAGTTCTTAGTTGTCTTTAATCGACATAATATCAAATTTGCATGTGTCACATATATGTATCACCAAAAATAGTCATCTAGAAGTACCTCAAAAGCTGTTGTATAAAAAAAGAGATACTTTGTTACCCTCATCATTATTTTATATATGATATCAATCATACTGCGACTAACAGGTCATTTAGAAAAACCCACAAGGTCAAACATCTCAGATTATAAAAAAAAAAAAAAAAATTGAAAAAGAAAAAAAAAACCACTACAAACAACATGATAAATACAAAATAAAAACTATCAACCATGAACCGTATGATAGAACAAAAAATAAAAATGAGCTGTATAAAAAAAGGAAGGATCATCCAATCAACATACAACATTGGTGTCTGTAAACCGCTCTCTTAACTCAACCATTTCTGAGGCACCGTCGTCATCCTGGGTGTAACCTTCCTGTGATTTTACTTCTGCCTGTAGTGTAGATTGTTCTATATGATATTCAAATGCTTATGTTTGGACTTATAAATGATAATTGTTAGTCATGTTGAAGTCTACATCAGTTAGAGAATGATATCGTCATATGTAGTTATGTAGAGCCATTATAGCAACTACAATCTGTACATGTTTAAGAAATGGACATGTCGGCATATCAAGCAGTATAGCCCATTTTTTCTTCCACAGTCCAAACGTTCTTTCAATTATGCCGCGTAAGGAGGACTATGTTTTGTTAAACATTTTTTTTTCTGCTCTGAACAACACTTTAGATACCCCATTTGTAAGAGATATCAAACATCGACCAAATAATATTTATTTGACTCAAATACAAAAATTAGTAATGAATTTAAAAAATATATATGTGATTCTGATTTGAATAAACCTGGAGGTGGGTGAGGGAACCATGGTTTCATTTTTTTTGTCGCAAAAGCAAAAATATGGTTGTCATGTGCACCACCTTCCAAACCATCCATTACAAAAGTAAAACACATATTGAAGTCACATACAACCACCACGTTTTGTGTGGGTGATTCACACTAATAAATGTATGCGACATTTTCATTATTGGATACACTTGCATCCACGTGGGTTCCGTCAATCGCTCAAATATAGTTTTGACAAATTAAATGAAGTTGTGATAAACACGATACTCATTTTGACTTCTGAATATAATGAGTTAAAAAGATTTACCTTAAAAATGGGTCATTTACAATATTTGTTGGAGTCCTATTGAATGTTGTATCCTCTGGCTTAATAATTCGTGTCGACAAACTAACAAGAGCTTTCACCCCACTGAAATATATATGTTGATTGTCCCTGATGAATGCTAAATTATTCTATCGCTTCTCTCATTAATGAATTTTGTGATAAAATGTAGAGGGTTATTACTAACACATCTATTGTTGTCATTTTTTAGGAGACTTGGAGTCCATAATGGCTATGTACTTTATAAAACAGAACAATAAATATAGGTTGTCTCACACTGAACATGTTGTTGAATCTTATGAGGTGTCTTTGTAGTAGCTCATCAACTCATTTATCTCCAATAAAAGTGGATGTTATACAGGGAGTTCGATCGACACGGGAGTTATAGTATTCGTAGAACATACATATTGCTATTAAAATTTTTCTTCCTCGCTTATCTCTCTGTGAATCTATGTTAAGCAAGTGCTCTGTTTAGGTAATATATATGAATCAGATAACGTTAAAAAAGTATCTTAAATCAAAAGACAAAGCGTACAATGAGAAGAAATAAATACGAAATAACATATAGATTATTCATACAAGTAAGAAAAAAACAATCAAATTAATTATGTGATGAAACAACGGGAAAAAATCAAAGTGGTACAATAATAACTCTACAAAATTAACTATCCTTGATGTTGAAAAAAATGTAAATAGTTGACGCTACGGTCATGAGGAATTTTCATGAAGATTTGTATATGGATCGGGTCCTCCAACAACTTCAAGGAGTTCAAATATAACGATATGTCCCCATAAACTTTGGGAGTTGCCTCCAGATCTCGGAGAAAGTCAATTACGGAGGTTTCATGTGAAGTCTTAGGCTCACTTGTGCATGCATCCAACAGTCTTGTAATTTGGCTTATGATAAATGTAGCCCCTTCTTCCTTCTTTTTCTCCACCTGAGAACACTTTGACCTACATGTGGGCTACAGTTCATTTTAATTTAGGCTTGGGCCTTCACCAGAGTCATTTACCTGCTCGGCCTCCAACTCCTCTGGTATGCTAGCAAACCCATGCTCACTTGGGGTGAAAGCAAGAGCTCATCTTGCCATAACCCCACCGAACATACGGTACAACTTATCTTCTAAATCAGGGTCAATTCCGTAGAATTTGAATTTCTTAGCAGTCGGCACTACCTGCAATATGCGGGAAAGTTTATTACTTTAAATAGTTCAACAAGAGACATTATTAGAAAATAGTCTTTTGTGTAATGAAAATTAAGTAATGAAAATTGTTACCTCCAATTTCTCTGTCAATCATTCATCTGAAGCACCAATAGTCCATTTGATTGGATCCCAACCCAAGCTCGTGGATCCCCATTTTAATTCCTTTTATAATGTTCAGCCCTTCTTCAAGTGATCTCACTTATTCTTAAGTTGCAACCTATGGTACTTCCTTCCTATCATTTCATTGAACTTTGTCATAATATTTTGCCACCATCCCTTGTTGAAATAAGTAGTAGACTTATTTCTCAGCTCAACCTCTTTAAGACAAAGGTCTAAAAAATATGAGTTTGCCTTCTCTATCCCACGTGACTGATGAACCAGCTTCTTTAGACTTATTGCTTTACTAGCACAAGAAAAAAAAAAATTTATATTTGACAACAAGCACAACACAACAAGTGGCAACCTATAACCAACTATGGGATATCAATGCACAACCACCACAACCCAAAGAGAGCAACCACAAGCTAGAGCTACCGCCCCAACCCACAAAAAATCACACCATAATCACACAACCATAGCACCCCGCCATTGCATTTAACCCGCAACTAACTATAGAATATCAATGCACAACCACCATAGCCCACAAAGATCCACCACAAGCCAGAGCCACCAACCCAACCCACAACAAACCGCATCATAAACACGCAACCACAACACTCCACCATTGTCTTTAATACACAACTAACTATTGGATATCAATACACAACCACCACAGCCCACAAAGAGCATCATAAACCAAAGCCACCACCACAACCCACAACAAACCATAGTACAACTACAGAAGCACAACACCCCGTCATTGCCTTCAACCCACAACCAAATACCACCCCCAACCCACAATTACTACACAACCACACAGCTCACAACACAAACCAGAGCCACCACACAATCACAACGCCCCAACTAATTAGATTCACCAATTATCTTCCTCATATTGATATCTTGATACATACATTAATAAGAATAGATATTTATCTAGTACTTTTGATCTCAATCAACGTGCCATAATTTTGATAACATATTATGCATATAGAAGAGATGAGCACCCACAATATTACTGTCATAACCCATAATAACCAAAATAGTATCTCTATTGACTTCACACAACCAACTGTAGGGACACCAAACAACGACCACAACCCAAACAACCACTAAAACCCAGAGCCACATCACAGCACAACTCCCCAACCTACATCACAGCGCTCCAACCCACATGACATCACAAGGCATGGCCACCACCCCAACCAACTGCAACCACCCCAACCCACAACTCATTGTCACCACTGCCTTTAACCCATAAGTACCACACAACCCACAACACAAGATAGAGCCACCACACAACCACAACACTCCAACTCACATTAAAACACGACCACATATGCAAAACCAACCACAAAAACCTACGACCACCAAACCACAACCACATATGCACTGAGTTCACACAACCACCACAACCCATTGCAAAGCAACCACACAACTACCACAACACACCCAAATAAAGAGCCACATCACATCACAAAACCCCAACCCACATCACAACACTCCAAGCCACATCACAGCACAAGGCATAGCCACCACCCTAACCCCACAATTCACTACCACCATTGCCTTTAACCCATAAGTACCACATAATCACTCAACCAACAACACAAGCCAAAGCCACCACACACCCATAATACCCAAACTCACATCACAACACAACCAGATATGAACACCTAGCCACCAAAATCCAAGGCCACCACACCACATCCCATAGCAGAGCCACGACAGCCAACAACCACCTTACCACAAGCACGACTACCACAATATCCATAGTAAGGGACACCACCCCGATAAAAAAAAAAATCCACACCAACGTAAAATCACAAAAAAAACTGACATTCAAAAATCAATCGAAAACCAGCAAGAGAATATTTGCAAGAGAAGAACCAGTAAGAGAACATTCACAAAGAGAACTACCATTCAAAAAACATTAATAAAAAACCAACAAGAGAAGAACCAATCGAAAGATCATAATCATAGAAACAATTTCAAAGAGAATACCACAGAGAAGATTCATCGCGAGAGAGGGCTCGAAGGGAGAAGTCGGTGCGGCAACAAGAGAAGAGAGGGGAAGAATCGGTCGTGAGAGAGGCCCGGGTGTGAGAAGAGAGTATGGTAGTAAAAATAAGCAACGAAGGGTAATAGGAAACGCGGGAAGTGGAGTCGAACCCAAGGCCCGCGTTCCGGGGAAATTATCTGAAACAACATCAAAACGCGACAACCAAACGGGAAAAAGAATTGTAGATTGGGGCAATGCCGCCTGAGAAACGCTGACCTAAACAGGCCCTTAAACTTTCTTTAAAGAACTTCGTCCAACCGTGATCATGGAAGAACGAGACTGAAGATCTTCATTCTAAAATGCTCAATTTTTCGCAATCTTCACATGAAATGTTCGGAGACGTTTTAAAAATGGACAATCACCAAATAAATATTTTTCCGATTTACAATTTAGTGCGATTGAACATTTATGATAATCATTCTCAAACGAAGCCTTATTTGCATTAGTTTTTTCTTTTTTAGCTTAATTGGCTTTCCTTTGTAGGTACAAGAAAATCAATGCTTAAATAGACTATTTAATTAAAATAATGTGAAAACTCTCAAAATATTAGGGTCTGTTTGGGATAACTTTTTATTTTTTGTTTAGTTTGTTTTGTTTTTGTTTTGTTCTCTGTTATCTATTTTTTGTTTTTAAAATATACATTTAGTACTGTTATAATTTATATATTTAAAAAATATATATATATAACATATTTGATTTGGTATTTTTTATTTTTTGTAAGGAAAACTATATTTTCTTATAAAACGATTGGGTCTACGTGACATTCGAGTATTAAACTCTACCACGAATTGCATATTCCTTGCTCCACCTAACACGAATCATTATATGTGTGGGTGGCGCCGAGCGCTGGTTGGGAGGCAGAAGGCAGGTGGTGGGCGACGAGAGGGGAGCGGGTGGCGAACGGCGACGATAGCGGGACATGATTGGGCTAGTGGTGGCGGGTGGCGGCGACAACAAGACACGATTGGGCAGGTGTGGAGAGCGGCGCCGCCGACAGGTAACTGGTGAGCGGCAGCAACAGACAACAACGACTGTGGGCAACGACAACGGCGGGCTGCGGCTGGCGGCTAGCGGCTAGCTGCAGGCGGTGAGTGGCTGCCGACATGTGTTTAGAGACAAACTTGTTTAAGGTGTTTTCAAAACAATAAAAATATAGTTTTTTTCAGTTTTTTATATTTAAAAAATAGATGTTTTATTTCTAAAAACATCAGAAATAAAATGAAAAAACAATTAAACAAACATTGTTTTCTGTTTTTTGTTTTCGAAAAAAATAGAAACAAAAAATTATCCCAAAGAGCACCTTAAAGATTTGTTTGAGAGCGAATGAAATTTTTTTTAAAAGGATAGTTAATTGGTCGTAAATTATGAACTTAGAAAATAAATTTTTAAAGAAGTTGCGATAACAATTATAAATATATTTTTTGTATTAAGAAATCAGACAATAGTTTTCTTACAATCGTCGTACTTTAACAGATCATATTGAAAAAAAAAAAGAATAGTTTTTCACTATAAAAATTTCTAGAAAGGAGTTCCTCAAATAGATCTTAGTAACAATCTCAAACTCAAAGCAAACAGAAAACAAATGGGTCGTTCTGCCTAAAAAATAAGAAAATCAAATGTAGTCTAAATATGGTATTATTTGAATATATTGCATTTAAAATCTAAAGATTTGTTTTTATTTGGCTCAACTAATAAAATTATAAATTAAAAAAAAGAAAAAAAAAAGAAATATAAAACAGTGATATGGCAAAAAAGCTTAATATAGAGTGACATCAATAAGATTGAGCGATGAGCAAAGCATGTGAACAGGAAACATAGAAGTCAAATGGAGAATATTATCATAGGAACTCAAGAAGCCACTGAATTGCGACATGAATTGGGCCTTATAGGAGAAAATTTGAATGATAATTAAGGCGGAGTCATCATTACCACAAATTCAAAGGGGTGCAAGGAATGGATCATCAAGAGAGAGTGTGAGCTTGAGATGCTCATAGTTGCATGAAGAAGCAAGCTAGAGGATTCACTTTAGGGGTCTAAATGAGTCGAGTTGAGTTTAAGCATGATCCATTACCTTCGTCCATAGATCAACCTCATGTCCATCATTAAATTGAACGGCCCAAAACAACCGACAACCTTCCACAGTTGCATAAATCGTTAGAGTAATTCAGGCTCTATTTCCCATTTGGTTGACGGCTCAGGACAGCCGCCAGTGCCCATGAAAGGCTTTTGTTCATGCCTCATCCAGAAGAGACAATAGAGTACAATCCACAGAGCAGTGCATAGGGCATAAAGCAGTGCAAGGTTCAGTGTCGAAGTGTCTTCCTTCTGTTCTCTCCAACGAATCTTCTCCTCGTCAGGTCAGCCTCCTCCTTTGTAAGTCTTTTTACTTTATTTAAATATTATTAAGTTATGTTTAAGTTTGAGAGTATGTTAGGTTAACTCAATATCCTTAGATTAGACTTAGGTTTGGGTTCGACTCAGGTTGACTCGAACCTGAACTAATCCTAATCCCTAAAATGGTTTAGCCCAAACCCTAAACCTAACCCAACCCGGACCAGACACAATCTAACATAATCCCTAAATCTAACCCAAGTCTGACCCAACCCATACCTGACTCAACCTAACTTACTCCCAAAACCTAACCAAAGTCTGACCCAACCCATACGTGACTCAATCTAACCTAACCCAGACCTAATACGGATCTGGTCCAACCTAGACACAACCTAGCTCAGGTCTAGCCTAACCTAACCCAAACCTAATCCATATCTGATCAAATCCAGACCTGACCAAACTTAGCTCAGGTCTCGCCTAACATAACCTAAACTTAATCCAGGGTGACCCAACCCATGCGTGACCCAACCCAGATCTGACCTAGCTCAAGTCTAGCCTAACATAACTAATACCTGCACGGGTCAACCCAAGTCAATCCGGGTCAACCTAGATCAAACCCCAACCTACCATGGTGAAGTCAAACCAAACCTTAATCTACTAAGCTTAACTTAAGTCAACCCAAACCAAACCCTAAAATGCTTAGGTCAACCCAAGTTAACTCGGTTCAATCCAAATCAAACCCTAACCTGCCCTGGTTAACCCGAATAAATCTTTGTCAACCCAAATCAAACCCTAACCTACCCGAGTCAACCCAAATCATTCCCTAACTTACTAGGTCAAACCAAGTCAACCAGGGTCAATTCAAATCAACACTAACCAACTCGAGTCAAACTAAGTCAACTTGGGTCAACCCAATTCAAATCCTAACTTACCTAGGTTAGCCCAAGTCAACCTGGGTCAACCCAACCCAAACCCTAATCTACCTAGGTCAAATAAAGTTAAACTAAATCAAAACCCTAATCAACCTGGGTCAACCCAAGTCAACCCAGGTCAATCCAAATCAAACCAAGTATACATATAACTTTAAGCTCTTGTTTTGGGTTCTTTTTCACGTGATGAATAAGCATTTGTTTTTAAGTTTTCTGGAGTAATATTTTGATATTTTTAGTCAAAATCTCCAAATTCTATTGGGTAGTCCTTGTTGATTATCTCAAACAAGCATCTTCTTAGGTATTATTGATGCATAAAAATATGTGGCAGTAGAGCGTATATTAGAATCATAGTATTATACAAATATATAACACAGATAAAAAGAGAGTTGAAAGAGTAGAAATCAAGTTTTCATGTGGAAAACTTGAAAATAATAATAAAAAAAAAATATGGGGTGTTGCTCGATTGAAATGATTCTACTATATAGATGTTAGCTACAAAATTTTGCCCATCCCTTAAATGGGAGAAGGCAACATTATGTGAGTGTGAGACATTGACTTTATTTTTTTTAGAGCAACAAAGAGTGTTAGAGAGGCAGCAACGATCAACAGAGATAAACCAATGATGGTGGCGATAACAACGACTATTGAGTTATGGCAATATTGCAATGGCGATGGTGACCAAGTGAAGGTAGTTTGCTGATGATGGTTGTGACCAGATTATAATGATTCAATAACAATGGTAGATATTTGACGATAGTGTGACAACATGGTCAGAGATTAAATGATGGTAGTGATTATTTTAGAATTATGTTTCTATAGTGATGGCGATTTAACGACAATAAGATGATAATAAAAAACAATAATGATTAGTTCAAATATTCCTTAAATTAATTTTAAAAATTAATTCAAAAAGTGCATCAAGAATTATATTTGATCATGTAGTTTTTATAGATATCAATTATAACTTTAATTTACCACTTATCTTCATCATCACCTTTAAAGTCCACTATAATTAAAAAATAAAAATAAAAAATAGTCCTTGATAATAATCAAACACAACTTGTACGGACTATCCGTTCATAAGTAGTATGCGCCGCATGTCTATGCCGCTTTATATTGGGCTACTTTATAAGCTACTAACCGCTGGCTTCAACTGCCACCCCAATCCCAGACGTACGTTGGACCTATAATCCGATTGGACGGTCCAGATGTTGCCCGATAACCCGCCTCCGTAGCGGCCCCACATATCGGTCTGATTCATATATCTTCTCCAAGATCGTGGGCGCAACGAATTGTTATAGCTGCAGGTGAGCGGAGGGGTCGGCTGCTCTGTTAAAAAACCTAAGGGAGTTAAAATGCACCGGCGTCCCGGAATTCTAGGGTTCCGCGTTGGGTATATTCCTCTCTCGCATTCCGTGATTTTTATTGTGATTCGCGTTCTCATGTCTGATAAGATCTTTTCATTGACAGCTTTTTCCTAAATTGTGCATTAATTTCAATCTTTTTGCGTTACGTCATTCCTCTTCTTTTTACTTTCCATTGTCAGGAATCGGAGTGCGGGGGAGGCAGGGGAAGGGAGAGGTGAGGGAGAAAAGATGCACATAGGGTTTAGGGATAGGGAAGCTGATAGATCGGGAGCAAACTCGAGGGAAGCAGCAGGCAGGGGTCGTCATTACGGAAAATCAGCGGGCCAATTTAGATTTTGATCGTCTTCCGTCAATCGCCGCCGGGATTTATTTTCTGGCTTTTTTGGTTCCCATTTCCGCCCAAACACTTGAGCATCTCCCTCTTCATCCCGGTTTCGCTCAAAGTCATTGTATTCGAGAACCAATCTTCCCGATTAAGTCACCATTAGTGCAAGCTGGGAAGTCTACGACGGGATCGCGGCTGACAGAGACTACTGAAATCCCATCTTTCTGATCCTTCCAGAAACCATTGAGGTGCTCGTGCCATTCTTAGTCTTCGCTCGTCCCGGATTTACTAAATCTGCCGATTCACGGTATTTACTAAATCCCGGATTTACGGCAAATCGGCGTCATTTTGGGATTTACGGAGGTGCATTTTGCCGTTTGGAAAACCAGCTATCAAACAGCCCCTTAAGTGGACGGACGCATTTTACGGAGGAAAAATGATGTTTGGTGGATTTACATTAAATCCGGACGTAAATCCACCCTAAATTGGCCTACCAAACACCCCCGAAGTTTTGAGATTTCACTTTAGATAAGAAAACTTTGTTTTTGAAGAAGAAGGGATTTTTTGTTCATGAAGGTCTGAAGCTGGGAAACCTCAGGTTCGCCTCTGGATTTGAACCTTTTGAAGAATATTGTGCAAGTAGGCTTGATGCATCTCCTTTTTACATCTACAGCCTGGCTTTGTATTTTGGGGAAAAGATTGGCAGTTTAATTCTTTCCCATGGGCTGTATTTGTTCAAAAGAAATCGAAGCAGAGGAAACTGTTGTGGATTTAATCCAGGGCGCAAGAAAATCCTTAAAACGGCTTGTTACTCCTTCGAAGAAGGAGAATGCTGCTTTATCGACTGAAGCTGAAGCTGCAGCTGCTGGAAGCATTGGGGTCAGCACAAGACCTGCAGCTAAGCCACAAGAGAAGGTGCCCTCTTTGCCTAGACAGTCTAATGGAGGTGAGAACAGTAGTATTGTGGCCACTTCGGATAGAACAGGAATGTCTGTTGTGCACCAGAGAAGTAGGACTGTTGATGTCAGAGTTGATGGGGAAAACCTCCAATCGAATAATTTGGTTGCAGAGAGCAGTGGTCGCTCGAATTCAGGGATCTTTGATGTGCCGATTGGTTTTTCTGGTGAGCATGTGGCTGCGGGTTGGCCTGCATGGCTCACCAATGTTGCACCAGAAGCAGTGAATGGTTGGCTGCCTCGAAGAGCGGATTCATTTGAGAAATTAAATAAGGTTTGCTGTTCTTCTATGCTATATTTGTCTTCTTTGATTGTTCATGATGAGTTTCAACCAGCTTTTTTGTCAGTATAGAACTTGAGATGTTTCTTCCATACCATTAATTGGTCTCTGCTTGGATGCAATGACGATTTCATCTTCTTTGATTTTTTATGTGTATTCTGGCATGAATTACATTTTAAATAGTTAGTTTTTAAGAGACATGGCATTACATTCTTTGTGTTCGCTGCATGGGGGCAATAAAGAATACGAGGAAGTATTTCTTAGTACCATTTCTACTCCTGACTTCAAATTTCTTCCAGGACCAACAATAATTTGAAAGTGAGACAATTTAAAATTATTCTTATCAACTATCTGTGATCAACCTTATGAATCCTTATTTTTTTTTCTTTTTCTAGTGAGCGTTTGATTAGTATCGAAACAATTTATAGGCATAATTTTGCAGTGTTCCTTTTCATATTCTCTTCAATCTACGTATCTTCTTCCCTGGTTTCTCGACATTAAATTTGTCTACTAGTTTCAATGATTTATCTTCTATACTTCATTATGCGTGTCTTATCTTTAATTGGTGCTACTTTCATCGTTTGTGTTGAATGATCATTTTTCAGCTTATAGTACCAAAATTTACCATATATTTATCTCGACATTTTTATTGTTGTCATGCTCAACTAGGTTTCTTAGTGTCCATTTACCAGAGAGCATTTATCTACAACGTAGTCTAAATGTAATTTTGTAAAATGTATCTCTAAGTTTTCATGATATATTTGTTATCTCATATTACTTCAATGGTACTTCTTTATTTTAATCGCTTAATCTTACCTAGAAGCAACTACTGAGTAAAAAAGAAAAGTTAAATTGATTTATAAATTTGTAAGCAAAAAGACTATTGAATTCTTTTGATGGCATGAATTTACTCACTTTTTTCAACTTTTAAATCCCATCATGTTTTCTTAATGGATTCTTACTTATACTTTTTATGATATTCTAGTAAGCTGGTTGGTTGAGACATGAAACTAGCTTCTTTATGTTGGATATGTTCCCTGATTGTTATTCTCTTTGCTATCATTATTCTTTGAAGATTGGACAAGGAACTTACAGCAGCGTGTATAAAGCCCGAGACCTTCAAACTAGAAAAATAGTTGCTCTCAAGAAAGTTCGTTTTGTTAATATGGATCCAGAGAGTGTTCGTTTCATGGCAAGGGAAATTCATATTTTACGTAAACTCAGTCACCCTAATGTTGTAAAGCTTGAGGGGATAATTACATCAAAACTGTCATGCAACTTATACCTTGTATTTGAATATATGGATCATGATCTTGCTGGACTTGCCGCAATGCCTGGCATCAAGTTCACCGAGCCACAGGTATATATTTAACAAATATGAATCGGTTTCGGCCCCATTAGAACTTTTACACATTGTTTCTTTGTTTAAGCTATTCTTATTTTACTTCACCTTTCCATGTGTTTTAGATTAAATGCTACATGCAACAACTATTTCAAGGGCTTCAATACTGCCATAGTCATGGAATTTTACATCGAGATATAAAAGGCTCTAACCTTTTAATTGACAATGATGGCATCCTAAAAATAGCAGACTTTGGCCTGGCGACAATTTTCAACCCTGGCCAAAGACAATCATTTACAAGTCGTGTTGTGACTTTATGGTATCGGCCTCCTGAGCTCTTATTGGGTGCCACTGAGTATGGTGTTGCTGTTGATCTATGGAGTAGTGGCTGCATCCTTGCAGAATTGCTTGCAGGAAAGCCTATCATGCCTGGAAGAACTGAGGTATGACTTCTCTTTGAATGTTGGTTCTATCCAGTGACCTACAAGGAATTATGTGAATAAACTTTTGGGGCAAAATGTATTTCACTGGGCTATGTTTTACCTCATTTGCACTGCTCCTCATTGAACTAAAAAAAAAAAACACACTTAGCTCCACTATGATTGAATAACTGGACATATTACTCAAGTCAATGTCTCGAGGGATGAATTGTGAATATTACATCCAACCTAAACTGCAAAAGGCTTAATATGTTTTTTTAAAGTGTAAGGGTGTGAAGTGCTAACAAGGTAAACCATACACAATGAAGTTCACTTTGTCCAAGTGTTTTTAGCTAAATTCGCTGTTGTAGATCTGTAAATACTATTTTCACCTTGCAAAATGATGGACATTTTATGAAGATTTTGCTTTAAATTGCTTGTATCCATGTTGGTAATTACTTTCTTATTCATTTTGCCACATAATCCACATATAAATTCTTATTTTAACCATTCCATAGCAATTTTTTTTGCGCACGAAGCTACTTGCTTTAATAAAAACTGCATTATGGGTTTTCTTTATTCTCTTATAGGTTGAACAATTGCATAAAATTTTCAAACTCTGTGGATCCCCTCCAGAAGAGTATTGGAGAAAACCAAAGGTACCCCATGCTACTATTTTCAAACCTCAGCAAAAATACCCTCGCCGAATTGGTGAGACATTCAGGGATTGCCCTCCTTCAACTCTGGCTCTTATCAATACTCTTCTTGCTATTCAACCAGAGGATCGAGGAACTGCATCATCTGCCCTTCAAAGCGAGGTGTGTTTAGTTCTATCAAGTGCTCCTTTTCGTGTCCTTTGACTTTTATGTGTCTCAAATTGTTCAATTAGCTTTGCGTTAGTGCAGTTATCAATATGATTAATCAAGTTATATTTAAAACACTTAATTCAACAATATGCTTTCGAAGATAAATTTGCCTTAGCTTTAATACCCTCTTTTCGTATAACTTGAAGTCCATTTGTCAGTATTATTTGTACCTATAGTCTATCTATGTGATTGTATGATCAATATTTTATGTGTATATATTCCATATGCTTTCAAGCAAAAATTTTAAATGAGCATTATTACGTAATATGGATAATATATTAGCAAGTTGAAGTCCCTAATACTAGAGTTGTACTATTTCAGTTTTTCACAACAAAGCCTTTTGCATGTCATCCTTCGAGCTTGCCTACATATCCACCAAGCAAGGAGTACGATGCTAAGCTTCGAGATGAGGAGCTTAGAAGGTAAATATTTTGTGAAACTTCAAAATAAACTAAAAAAAAGTCGGAATAATATGCCAAGGATTTATCTTATTCAAATAAAAGCACTTCCTTTTATAGTTAATTAATACATCTGGAATACACATTTTTGATAGGCGAAAGGCTGCAGCTCGCAATATTGAGGCATCAAAATCTGAGAAGAAAGGTGCAGCAGACCAAAAGACTATTCCCGGGCAGGTACTAAGAAAGACTTCATGGCTTCTGCCACTATTATTTTTCTGGTATACCCAAAAAAATTGTAAAGATTGGCTTTCTATCGCATTGCTTGAAGATTAGCTCCAAGAGAAATTTTTTTACCCTTAACATTGATAATAAAGTAATTTATTGTTGAAATTTTAATTTATGATGCCAAAGTGCATGCTTTTCTCTTTTCACATCTTCAAACCTAACTAACTCCATCTTCTATATGGATGCTGCAGAGATGGCAAGGCCAACCAAATACCAAAAGCGCAAGCGATAAGTACAATCCTCCTGAAGAAGCTGGGTTGGGGTTTCCCATTGATCTTCCTGAAGCTCAAAATGGCTTACCTAACCCAAATTCCTCAATGTACCAAAGTGCATTTGGATCCTCTTGGATTAAGAAGGATGATGTGAGGATGATTAACCGTGCATCGAGTACGGTTAGAGTACCAATTGGTGCTCAGTTGAGATCACAGAAATCATGCATACCTTCAAGTAGTGGCATGGAGTTCGCCAATACAAGTGGTAGTTTGAAACCAAATGAGAGGCGACGTGAGCTTGTTAGAACTTCCTCTACTCAAAAGCGAGATGCGATGAATGGAAGCCTAGAAACTACAGTAGTAAGAATTTATCTGTGATCTTTCCTTTATTTGCAGGTTCTTAAGTTCTGATGAATGCTAGTTGAAGGTATTATTAGAAATTGTTGTTGTCAACCTTGTACATGTTTTGAGAACACCACCATAGCTTAACCAGACAACTAAGTCCAATCACACCCAAATTAGATAGAGAAAAATTTAATCTGGCATTTCAAACAAGAAACCAAACTGAAGATGTCACAAAATGAAGAGTTTGCGTATTCATAACTATTGTTGATTTTTTTCCTCGAATATAAATTTCAGCTTAACATGAAATTAGCATGGGAAAAAGTGAAAACACGGCATAAACCTTTATTAAAATTATTGAGTATAGGAGGAGAAAGAATATTTGTGTTAGCTTTGTTTCTTGAGCATTCAGTACTGATTGCTTTGATAAAATTATAGTTGCGAATAGTTCAGCATCAACTAATAGAAATAATTTCAGAGCATTTACTAATAATTTAATCTCATTTTATGTTCTCGAGCAATGTTTATCATTTTTATAAGAAAAAAAACAGCCTCTGTAACAACAGAAATTTGTTCTAGTCCTTTTCATTAATTGCCCCCATTTGATCTACATTAACTTCAGAATTACAATCAATTGTTTCTTTTGTTTATTATTTTTATATAATGTATCTTCGTAGTAATTTATGCTTTATTTAATTCAGGGTTATGGTGGTAAAAACAAAAAAATCCAATACTCAGGCCCATTGATGCCCAAAGGTGGGAATATGGAAGAATTGCTGAAAGAGCATGAGAGACAAATCCAACAGGCCGTACGAAAAGCTCGTCTCGATAAGGTCAAGTCCAAGAAGCACTATTAGCATGAACCTGCCTGATGTCATTTCTTCCCTGGTATGAACTAGAACTCTAGCCCTCAAGGATCTTATCTGCACCAATGTAAATGTTCTTTGTAAGTGAGTCTTATCAGAAATGTAGCTATTTAATGACAACAATAATTTTTCTTCAGACTTTTTTAATAGATTATACACATTGCATCTGTCAGATTCTTGTGGAGTAGCTTTGGGATTAGGAACCAGTTTCTTTTCTTAAGATTCTTTTATGTATAATTCTATTTTGATCTTCCAACATGGAACAATTGAGATGTAACCCGCTACTAGAGTTTTGCATCAATAAGAGATCGAAGATATATTATTGTGCATCTTACATGCCATTTGCAGGAGGTCGCATATGATGCAAATTTATGACCACACCAGCGCTGCACTTAGCATGAGATAATTATTTTACTAAAAATACAAATTAGAGATTACAATCTATTATACTTCTAATCAAAATCTCTTCAAGATTCTTAAGGGTACCAACTTGTTTCAAGTAACGTCAAATAGCGCCTTCATATACCGCATGCTTTGTTTGATGATGTATTATTATGTAGTGATTTATGTTGGTCAGGGGCTGTTTGGTTTGACGGTGTAAAAATTATGTAAGAGTTAATTTTTTTGTGTTTGATTTGAAGGAAATTGAAATCAATGCATATATGACCACTATCAGTTGGAGCCTGTGACGATGGCTGCAGACAATGGTGAGCGATGCTCAGTCGGGTGGCCAATGGGTGAGGTGGTCACAACCAAATGAGGCTGGGGTGTCGGCAGTGGTTATTGGCAAGTGGAGGAGGCCAGTAATAGCAATTGAAGACAGGCAGACAGGGAAGCAATGATGATTAGGAGCACATTGAGGTTGTCAGTGGTGGATGACAGGCAGGCAAGGCAACGACGACAGACAACACTTCAAGGAAGCGATGTATTTAAATTTGTCCAAATCTAATGAATTCCAAATATATTGAAATTAAAAAATGAAGTCAAATTTAAAACACATTCAAAATTTATACGGTATTTTGAATTCATGTGACCAAATACTAGAATTTTTAAAACTCTTGCATTTCTTTTACAATAAACTTGATTCTCATGGTAAAACCACAGCCCATATTTTTCATTTTTATCAAATTCTCAATGGTTTGGTCGTGGCACAGGTAAATACAACAATTCCATAGTTCAAAAAAATACTTCGGGTGGTCTATATGTAATTATCCCTTAATCAAATTATTTAACAATAATCAAAACAATTAATATAGCAGTACACACAATTTCAGCACCAGAATGAGAAGTCATTGCTTATCTCAACTATTTTCGCTGCTACCAAAATGCTTCTGAATATCTTCGAATGAGATTGTTGCTGAGCCTCTTGCCTTTGCCTTCTGCTGAGAAGGATGCTCTTTCCACCCAGTCATGTATATAACCTTCATGAAGAAAACCATATAATCATCATTAGAAAAGCGTTTTTGGCTAATTTGGTTTCAGTATTTACTCAGGATTTAGCCACATTACGCAATAGTTTTCTGAATGAAAATTCTGGGGAAATTTACATACACATCACACATATCTTACATATTTGCATATCTAGCACCCAAAGTTTGATATTTACATTTATCACATCCTGGTGTCATAAACTTGTGCATGAAAAGACGCATTTCATTTTTAAAAAGATAATGATGATGACATCTGTGATGTGAAGGTTATGATTTGAATATGTAAATATATAAGAATTGAGTGGGATGTATGCAAATTGCAAACGCCCCAAAATCATATTGCTTCCTCCAATCCTATTTTTAAGCTAAATTTCAGCTTGAGTAATTCACAGGGGGAATAGACTTTGTGTTCAGAAAATTTTTAATGTTCGTTACCTGAAAGGTTGCTGGAACTTTTCCATCCTCTGCTGCAAACATCGAGTCATAAACTGCAGCAGTTGCCAAAGCAGTCTCCCTCTTCAGAATCTAAAGAATCAGAAGAGCTTAATTTTTTTAATACTAATAAACAAAATAGAAGATTAAGGAGGTGTTTCATTGTAACTTAGTTTTACGTTAAATAGGATTTATCAAATTTGATAAATCCTGATTTGAGCTCGCAAGCGACAACATAATAAATCCAGCTCGCAATCAGATTTACGTCGTAAAAATGACGAAATACAGGAAGAGAGAGACAAAATGTTGGATTTAATTTAATTTTTTTTTTGGTGTTTGGCTGTGGTTAAATCTTATAAATAATACGCTATCAAATACCACCTAAAAAAACAAAAAACAGCAAATGGACCAAAAATAAGAGCAAAGACATGCGTTTGTTAATATTTTTGCAAAGACAACAGAGACTCACTTTACTTCTCTGCAGGAGTGCATTAGTCTCGGCCATTGAGCGCAAGTGTTCAATTAGCTCCAAAGCTATATCAAACAAAAAAGAAGCTATATCAAGAAAGAGGAAATAATTGAAGAACATGCTGAATATAGCCACAATAAATTTCATTTACTTGTTGTAGAATTTAAATTGGGAAAAAGGCCGCCTAAATGATTCTTTGCATTTACTTTTTCAAAATCACCAAAATTCTTCTACAGCATTTTCAAAAAAAAAAAATCCCTCAATTTTTCGAATGTGGCCAATTTAGTCCAAGAATATCATATTTCTTCAAATTTAGTTCCTCTACTGTATAAAATTGACTCAAAGTGAACCCTGGGTGTTGGGAGATGCAAATTGTGGAAACTAATTTAAGAGATCTGAAACAAAACTTCTAACAGAAGCGCACAAAACAAAACGAAAAAAACATAAAAAAACACAAGATTTAATGTGAAAAAACCCGAGAATAGAAAAAACCCATAGAGCCACACACACCAAAAAATCCACTATGAGGAAAATGAGGAGAATTGTTCAAATTATACCACACTCAAAGCCTTTTCACACTTTGAAACACTACATGACACTCATCTCTTCTCCTTTGCACAAGAAAATTCAAAATCCAACACAACCCAATCAACAAAACTGACACAATAACTAAATAATTATAAAAAATCGGTTATGGGAGCCAAAGCGCGACAATGTGGTGCTCCAATGGGCGATGGGGAGCTGCAGTGTCATGCTCTCGGCTTCTAAAACTGGACTCAACGTGCTACTAGTCTCAGCACTGGCGCACTGCAAATACAGCGTCAAGGTGCTATGCATGAAAAAAAAAAAATTATAGGGGAGCACAACCCCTCGTACCACTCGACAAACTCACCGTCAAGCTTGATTGGTGAAATTGAGGGCTCTGAGATTACAATTGTTCAACACAATCATACTCCACATAATAACACTGGGAACTACATTGGGATCATGTTTGTGCATTCAAGGGACTAAAATGATATCAATTTTGTATCACAAATCCTACACGAGGGATCCCTTTTGTATCAATTTTACAAAGTAAAGGGAGACAATTAGATTATTGTGATACTCTAAGATGGAATTGGTTGCACATAAATAATTAGGGGACTGCTTTGTGATTTAATCTTTTCTTAAAATAATTTTTAATTTATTATTATTAATTTTTTTTGTTCCAAATCAAATCATAAGTACGATACACCTGAGTATCAATTGGCCATATCAAATCGATTTGACATTTGCTGATGCAAAAAATTATGAATATGCCGCTTGATTTAAAATTTAACCAAAAGCCTATAGTATTCCTAACAAAATTGGCAAGAAGATGCTCATTAAAAGAGCCTGGTAATTTCCCGAGTATACTGCAAATAACAAAACCAAATCCAACAAGATTATTCTATGAAGAATCAGACCACTATCATATCTGACAGTATATTCCTCAACATCAACCCCAGGAAGAGCGAAACCTGCCCTTGTGAGAAGATTTCCTGCATCCCGAACCTGAAAACACAACTTAGAATGCTGTTAGAATCTGTTGGTTACAAAATTCACCTAAGAAAGTCTTTTATCCATCATTAGATAGCATTGTGGAATTGCTTCAGCAAGAGAGATAATAAACACAGGAAGAAAGAACAGTTAGGTAAAGCATTTCATCCATTTCATCTAGCAGCTATTACAATGAGTTATAGATGTATTTTAGTCAATTACAATTAGTAGTCCATGAATGGCTATGATGCTCCAATAGCTTATGAGTGTTCATGACTGCAATTGTACTGGGTTGAGTTAGTGGCAGAGCAGAGTAAAATTTGGGCAGTTATTATCTCCCCACAAGGTGATTTTGGGAGGATAGTCCGATTGCCTCAAAATTGTTAAAGAGTGATGCGGGTAACAGATTGGTAAAGTTGTCTAAAATTTGATCCTGAGCGAGCACATGATGTAGAGATGAGCTGGGCTTAAATGCAATCATGGATAAAGTGACCATCTATCTCAATTTGTTTGTTCTGTCATGAAAAAAAGGATTAGTTGCTAAAGCTAAGGTGAGATGTCATCATAATAAAGAGTTTTAAGTTGCCATAGGGGAGCACCAAACTCCTAAAATACACAATAAAGCCATGAGGTTGGTTGCAATGGTGGCAAAAGCACAAAATTCAGCTTCAACGGAAGAGCAATCCACTGAGATAAGGGTATGACCAACAAAGGCGCAGTATCTGTTGTTGATTTGTGATTATCGGTGTCGCCAACCGAGTTAGTGTCAAAGTAGTCTAGAAAGGTGAGATTGCCATGGATTATAAGGAGGCCGAAGTCTATAGGTCCTCGAACATAGCAGAGTTGCTGCTTGACATTTTATAATGTAGATTGGGTGGTTTGAGCATGTTTTGTATAGCTTGTTGACCGAAGGCAAAACCCAACCTCATTAATAGTCAAGCACAACAGTGAAAATACCAAAATTCTGTTATGTTCTGGGTGAGATCTTTTGTGGAATGCTCTATGACTGGAGGTTTTGTAGAGATTAGAGTAGTGATAGGTTTACAAATGTCATGTCAGCTTTAGTTAAGATTTCTTGGGAATTGTTAGTTTGATTGACAAGAACTTCCAGTGAAGGTTGTCAAGCAGTTCAAAGATTATGGTTGAGTTATTGTCAATGAACAGAATCTCGTTAACAGATGAGGATGAATATGAGGGCATTGTTATGATTGCAGGGTAGTAGAGAAGGATGAGTTGAAGTGAATTGGAAGCCAAGAGTTGGAGATGGCCAGAGAGGGTGATAAACCATTGTCACTGGGCTTGCTTGAGGCTATAGATTGCCTCTTTGAGAAATACATGATTTGGCCGTTGTGGGTCATTGAAGCCTAACAATTGAGTCATGTAAAAGGTTTCACTTAATGAACCGCCCAGAAACACAATTCAGCCACCTAATTGAGTAATTGGTGATTGACGTTGCAGTGCAATGGTGCGTATGATTCTAACTGTCAGCATTTTGATTACAGGACTAAATATCTCAGTGTAATCAAGGATGTAAACTTGATTGTAACATTGGGGAACCAAACAAACTTTGTGATGGACAGTGGTACTGTTACATGAGGCTTGATTTTGAATGTCCACTTGCTACTATGAATATAGTAGTGAGGAGAAAAGTGAACTGAGATCAAGTGCCTTGAGATTGTACCGTGTTGAACTCCTCGGATATGACTTTTCTCCAATTGGCATCTTTTCGGTTGCTATGGTTTAGCAGGTAGGGTCGGTGGTAGGAAGGCATGCATGATTGAGCTTAAACATTTGTTTGGATCTAAGATTGTCAGTTTTTTAGCGAGTGGTAATGTGGTGAAGATGGATCGAATTCTGCTGCATTGAGAAGCATGTCTCGTGAGGATGTGGAGCAAAGAAAAGCAGGTGTGGTGTTTTAGCAGATTGAGGAGCAGCTGGGAATGAGCTAGAGGGGCAGACAGACCAGAAACTGCGTTAAAATGGGCACAATGAGAGGTATTTATTTGTTGGTGAGGGGGGTTGTAGCATCTATGGCCTTTGTGGGTAGAGACATACAGCAATAGCAACAAGCCTTTATCCCACTAAGTGGGGTCAGCTACATGAATCCTTTTTCTCCATTGCATCATATTGAGTATCATATTTTTATTTAAATCTAATAGATTAAGATCAGTTTCTATACAAATAATTTAAAAAATGAACAAAGGGAATTTTAAGTGCTAGTTTGTTGGAAAGTGGAGAAAGAGTCCATGGACATAGCTGGGTAAAACATAGTCTTTTTCATGTATCACTCCAGCTATTACAGTAAGTTGTATATGTTTGAGTCCATTAGAAGTACTAGTGTATGAATGGTTGTGATGCTCCAATGGTTTTAAGTGCAATTGTGCTGGTATGAGCTTTTGCGCTATTATTAAGTATATCTAGCAAAGCCAATGTGACCGTGCATAAAACTACACAAAACTTTCGGCAAAAACTGAAAAACTACAAGAGCATCTGCAAAGCAACATTACCGTAATTCTAGCCACCTTGCACATGCATCAAAGAATTCAAAAAGATACGCAAAAAAAGAAATTGATTTAAATAGTTAAATTGTTTCTGTTTTCCCCATATCAGAGTTCTTCATTAACGGTGGACACATAGAGTTATGAAAATAAGTACAAAAAAGTATTACTGCGCTTAAGAATAGTGAAACTGATGGCACATGCAGCTTGCCAGGAAGGATTTAAAAGCTTATTAGAACTAGTTAGGTATTAGGCTAATAAATAATGATGGATGTTGTACATACAATCGAGCCAAGAACAGGGTTATGTCATGTCAATGAAAGCATTTTTTAATGCTTATTATCAAATAGGAAAATAGATATACAAATTGAAAAAAACTCTCTATTTTCAGAAGACACGAACAATTCAACTCTTAAATGCAAATAAAAGATGATACCCGCAGAGTGCAAACCCCAGAAACCACAATATGGCTTCAAAAAATTCAGTATTATTTACCGAGGCATACTTGTGCCAGAGGTGACATTCGAGGGCTGATGCCTCCCTCACGCTCCAACTGAGCAATAGTGCATGCCATTCTAAGCTCTCTATTCAAGATATCCCAATTGGTAAGTAAAATAAATGAGATCAAACCAGAATCTGTACAAGCTCAACAAACACATAACTTCTCAATTCATAAAATCTACCAACTTCAAAGTTTCTCCACCAAGAATAGCTGCAAGAAATAGACCATCAGGCTTTAGCGCCAAACGACACTGAAAAAAATGGAAGCAAATTCAGTTTCAGTAGAATTTTAAATTAATGTTCCCAAAGAAGAGAAAAAGAAAAATTAACGGTGACTGGAAGGACCAACCTGTATCATGGCCCCTGGAAGATCATTTGTCCAATGAAGTCCGAGACAACTGACCACCAATTCTAAGGAGCTGCAAGCAAAAAAATGAATAGGAATATGAAATTTGTAGCAAACTATCTATAAAGACATAAAACTGTCATACTTCTCTTTAATGGGAAGGAACTCTTCATCTCCAACCACATATAATGTCTCAAAGTTATTCTCAGCATTATTTTGTTCTGTATCCTTTAAATACTTAATCATGTCAAAGGACATGTCCATCATGATCAGTTTTTCAATACCACCTGTAAACAAGTAGAAATTTCAGAATTGAATTCCCTATTCTAAGTTTCCTTCTTGTCAAACCTTCTACCAGGAATTATATAACCATAATAATGCATATTAATACAGGAATGCTTTGCATTGAAATAAGAAAAATTAGGTCACAAAGAAAAACTATTGCAGTGATTCAATTAATGAATAAGGCTGAACGACAATATGTTATTGTTATTGTATGAAAGTAGAGAAGTCCTATTTCAATCAGTAGTTGTTACTTGATATAAGTATGATTTGGGAAAGAAGTCTGGTGTTTGTGGAGCCGAAGCACCTAGGTTATTCTAAACCGAGAGAGGGGCGTTTTTGTGCCCCCTTTGGGCATCAAAGTGGGTGCAAACAGAGAAGGGGGGCCTTCCCGCCCACCTTGGACGCCCAAGCGCCCAATTATGTTGGCGCGATCTCTTCTTACCCGAGAGACGGGTGCTTTTGTGCCCAGTCCGGGTGCTTTTGCGCACAATTTTTTGATTCTAAGAACAAAATTTAGAGTGGCATAATGTGTACTGGGTGTAGGTCTTCCTGTGGTGGTCTTTAACAAGTTCCTGGTGAATGAGAGAAGAATTTATGGAATCCCAGTGTGTGTTTTTCGCGTCGAATCAGAGAAGAAAGATTGTGGAGCGTTTCTTGTAAGTTACTTTGTGTGTAGAGAAAAAACTGGTGTGAGTTCTTGTAAAAACTATTTGAATTTTTCATAGTGAATTTCTTGGTGGCGATGTGGCGATGTGGTTTTTTTCCTTTCATGGGTTTTTCCATGTGAAATTCTTGTGTGATTTTTTTATTGCTTTGATTGTGTTTTATGTTCAATTTTTTGTTCCGGTTTTCTCGAATTGATGTGATTCTCTTATTCCGCAGTGTGGTTCAGTCTCTAATCAATCGTAAGCCCGGTAAAGTTTGGGAATTGTTTGGTATATTTCCTATCAAGAAGGAGCAGCAAATTTAGAACAATGGAAGCTTCACAAATAATTAAAGAGCCTAGCAAAGAATTGTGAAAGCAACAAACTGTAACATTTTAGATACTAGAAATTAACCTAAATAGCACATAGAAAAGAACTCACCACGCCCTCGTATGAGGCGTCTGATGGCCTCTGAAGAACCCCCCAAGCATAGCGCAGTTGAAAATGTATTTTTACAATCCTGTCAAGTAAAATGGTGTCAAAAAACTCTCTCTGTGAAACTGGAATCTTTCAAAATTGCTCAGAAGGTGAAGATTAATTCACATGGTTGAATTATTTTTGACAAAACCAAAATGGGTTTCTCTTCAAGAACTTAGGGTCAGTCAGTAGAGATGCATGCATGCCAAAACCAAGTAAACTGTCCACAGTTTGCAGATGAACTGCATTGTATTCAAGAGAAGGAATGCACAACTATATCACAAAATGACTAATAAATGCTGTAATTTCTTCTCCCTTTGCAGATGAAGCGCCTACATTACTAAACTGCATACTCCAGTGGATTAAACACACTGATAAAAAAAAGTTGCATAATTTGAGTGAAATCAAATTACCTGCAGTCGATCAAGAAGGTTTTCAGCTACCGAGTCCACGAAATCGTTCCTTCCTCCCATCACCCACGCAGCTCTATCCCTCTGAAAATCCAAAGATCAAACCAATCAGACAAATAAAACAAAAGCAGAGAAATAGATAGAGAGATAGAGAGAACAGGCCTGTTTGCGCTTGAGATCACGATCAAAGATCTTGACCCGAGAGCTCAGAGCAGCTTCAGCGTCGGTGCAGAAGGGAGCCGAGCAAGCTGCGGCGCGGGGAAAAGCCCTACTAGCCGGAGCTGTTAGAGGTGAGATGAGGCGGTAGAGTTTCTCCCTCACCCATTCACCGGCAACCAATCTTCCCACACCCACTGCCATCTCTCTTCCATCCGATTACTGGTTCACGTCGGCCATGGGTTTAGGTTAGGAGCTCATTTTATTCTCAATAATTCTGAAATTAATAAGAAATAACTCAAAAATAAAAATCAGGAATTATTTCTGAATTATTTTATGATTATTAAAAATAACTCAAAAATAATTTAAAAATAACTCAACAATAAACTCCGCGACACGTAGAACTATATCAGAAGTCCGTACAAACAAATATGGCTACAGTTGTAAACGAAGAAAGAAAATTATATTAATATGTACTATTTTTTAAACTCAATATACTTAAAAGACTTATGAACTTTATTAAATGGATATGTGTACATATTTATATTCATAATACTATTTAATAATCATATATCCCAAAATAAATTATAATTAATATATTAATTAAATAAAATATAATAAAATAATTAATTAAAACTATATTAGTTCTTATAATGTCGGCTAAAATAATTAAAAACTTAAATAAAATCAATTGAAGAAAAATATTTTTCATGAACAAGATCATAAAGATGTTCTATTAATGCTCAAAACTAAATTAAAATTCAAGATAAATTATAATTAAAAATAAAATTTAATTTAATTAAAATGAGATTAAAAATAGAATTAAAATTAAAATAATTTTTATAATATTATAATATTAACATTAAATTAATTAAATTAGCTCTAAATTTTCAGAATTATAGTACTTTTATTTAATACAATATACTAAAAAAATAAAATAAAATAGAAAAACGCAAAAAGAGGTAGAGCTTGCTAGGTTTAATGCAGTTTTCATGGAATCCTTTTGTCCCACATTGGAAATAAAGAATAAAATTTAGCGTTAGAGATGTAAATACATAGGAATTGGGTGGTATTTATGTGTAATTGACTCTTAAAAATTGTTAACTTCAACATATTTAGAGCCAACTACACCTATGTTCACTCTCTTTACATGTTTTCTCTACCTCAACCCACTCAGCTCATGCTCTTTCATCCATGAAGCTACTTTATTTTATAAAAAAAAATGCACTTGCACGTCAAATGGCTCAAGAACGCATAAAATGCGTCTTGAATCTAGTCAGGTGGGTTGTCAAATTGAGTTTACGGATTAGATTTGACCCAACCCGAAACTATTTGATCTAAACCTGGCTCGAGTACTAAATGTTTCAACTCAAATGAGTCGAACTCAACCTACCTTAACCACTTTAGAGTTGGAGTTTTACCTAGAAATTTGAAATTTGAGTGAGAACTTGAGAATGAATGAAAGATGGAGCTAGATTTATAAATAGTAATGTTTTAGTGGCTATGGATGTAATTTCCCATAACAAGTTAGCCCCTAAAGCTAATTTGCATGGTGCTAGTTGTGTCACGCACTACTTGTTTCCTGTAAAATGATCTGCCATTTTCATGCTTCGTCTCCTATAAATATTTCCCAAACTGAAATCTTCTAACATAAAATTAACAAAACAAGTCTGAGCTTCTCTTCATCCATGGAAACTGCTCTCTTGACTGAAGAAAATGTGAAGAAAGGAGAGCCGGTTACACTGGTTTCTCCTGCAAATCCAACGCCCACACAAACAATATATCTCTCAAACATAGACCAGACTGTGGCATTTGAAGTAAAAACCATCTTCTTCTACGAGGTCCCTGAAGTTGCTGAAGCAACTGCATCTTGTATTACAGAGCTGGTGAAGCAAGCAGTATCTGATGTGCTTCTGATACCTTACTATTTCATGGCTGGGAGGCTCAGGTTCAACTTTGATGAAGCAAGGTTGGAACTGGTTTGCAACAATAAAGGTGTCCTTTTTGTGGGAGCCATCTCAAGCCTTAGCTTGAAGGAACTGGGAAACCCCTCATTTCCAAATCCTTCGTTTCAGCATCTTATAATTTCAACAGAGGGGTTTCATGATCTTGCTGATACTCCCATTTTCAGCATTCAGGTGATTTGCTTTCCAAAATCATCATCATCATCATTAGTTTTATGATAAATATGTTAAGGAGGTGTTTGACTGCAGGCAGGATTTAGCGTTTTTAAATCTACTCCCTTGTTGAATTTATTAGATAAGGATAAAGATTTAACTTGGATCAAAGTTAAAATTCAGACTTTAAATTTGAAATTTCTTAAGTTCATGGAACTTGTGGGTTTGATGTTTTACTGGATTTGTTAAATCTAACGTGTTAGATATGACTCATATAAAAGATAAGACATAAATGCTAGAGCAGAACTGGCAAAGCGGAGCGGAGCTCACGAGCGGAGTGGGGCGGTTCAGGGGTATTTTTATAATTTCATTAAGATTTTTTTTTATAAATAATATTTTTAATCCCATGGAAATTGGATTTTTTTTTCTGAAAGAGTGAAATAGCCGCGCTGCTCCCAAAGATGTAGGCACCAATTGTCCAACCTCATAAATTTTCCCGTGTTCTTGATTTTCGTTTTCTTTTTTCTTGGATTTTCACTTTCACAACGAATAAATCCTGTTAACAGGGCTTGGTGCTGAGATGGTTGTATTATTTCACAGGTTACAAGATTCAGGTGTGGAGGTTTCTCAATCGGATTTGTGGTGAATCACAGTATACTTGATGGCAGATCAGCCGCAGACATGCTTTCAAGCCTAGCTTCAATCTGCAGAAATGGAGGCCAGCAGAGTACTTATGAGCTCAGCACAGATAGATCATGCATGAGGGCAAGAAGCCCACCACAAATTAAGTTTAAGCACACAGAGTACAGAAAACCATCAGAATCTTCTTCCACCTCCTTCACCTCACCATCTGTTTCATCACCACCAAATCAGTTCTCCAAAAACTCAAACTTTAGCCTATTCTCATTCAGTCCAGAGATGATCAACAGTCTTAAAACCAAATCTGAAATGAAATGCTCCAGTTTTGAAGCAATGGTGGCTCATTTATGGAGAGCTAGAACAAAAGCAGTCTTCACAGACCCAACAGAACTGTCTTCAGTACTGTTTGCTGTGGACATAAGATCAAAAATGAATCCACCATTGCCGCATGGATTTATCGGAAATGCAGTCATAACTGCATCTGCAAGCGCTGAGGTGGAAGAATTGGGAAAGAAAAAGTTCTCCTTTGCGGTGGGGTTGGTGAGGGAGGCCATTGACAGGGTGAATGATGAGTATGTGAGGTCTGTTATAGACTGGCTTGAAGTTTTCAAGGGTGTTCCATGTGCACTGGATGGGAACTTCTTTGTTTCTGCATGGTGGAAGCTTTCGTTTCATGAGCTGGATTTTGGGTTTGGGAAGCCTGTCTATGGAGGGCCGGTGATGATGGGTGGAATGGAGGAGTTTGTTCTGCTGCTGTCTGGTGCTGGTGGTGGAGGGGAGGAGAGGGGAGGTGGGATTAATGTGTGGATAGCTTTGGATGAAGAGAAGATGGAGAAGTTTAGCTCTTATGTTTTTGAGATTTAATGGAGAAGAATTAGTTGGAGATCTATCACCATGTGGGTGAAGCAGGGAAGCTTACTGCGATCATGTAGTAGTTTGGAGGATGGATGATTATATGTGTAGAAGATAAATGACAATAGTAGAAATGTTTATTTATAAGATTATTTGTCCAATGTTTTCAGAAAAGGAATAGGAGTTTATGCTTGCACAATTCAGTACAACCATGTTGCACACTCTATCTCTCCGCATTCTCCTATAATTATTTGTTGTCTTACGTTTGGACTCCAATTAAAATTTGGTGCATGCCATTGCTTAAAAAGCGGATAAGCCTGAAGCTCAACCTGATCATGGTGCACAACATGGTCGTACTAGAGGTTTTTCATTAGTACAATTATGTTGTAGTAAGGAAAAAAACATCTAATTAAACAATTCGATGGAAAAGATATTGTGTACAACATGGTTGCATTGAAGAAAAGCCACGAGTACAACCATGTTGTATACAATAATCAATAAGGATCGAGTTTTTCAACTAAGTTATGGTGTACAACATGGTTGTAGTGTACTAAGTATGAAAATATCCAAATGTATAATTCAATGTGAAAGTCATAGTGCACAACATGATTATACTCAAGAAAACATTCACTACAATCATATTGTACACAATTATCAATACAGGTCAAATTTCTCTATTTTTTAGACAATATAATAATTATTATATATTTGATACACGTCAAATTTTAATTAGAATCCAGGCGTAACTCTACGTCTAAACTCTGGGCCTAATATTTTCTCCAAATTGTGATTCCCATAACATCCATCTCCACTCGCCAACAACCTAAATTATAAAGAATAAATGAAATAGTTATTTTAGTAAAAAGGACATGAAAAAACCAAATGGGATCCAAAATGCAATTAAGACTTGCGTTTTACATAAAACTCTCACAAACAAGAAAGATTTACATACCAAAACATATATTACTTTAAAATTTGAATCAAAATATGAGTCAAATCACTCCCCAACAACAAATAAATCCATATAAACAATAATAAATATCAACTGCACAACTCAAATCAAACAAGCACTCCATATAATTCATCAATCCCTACTTCCCATACCCCCACAAATCCATCTCACCCCCACGCTGCTGACCCATTTCATTCATCTGCTGCACTCCCGCAGAACCTCCAGCTCCGACGCCGGCGCCGGCCAGCCC
>NW_018164869.1:3056808-3073992 GCF_001263595.1 Phalaenopsis equestris | reverse complement strand
CGCCGGCGCCGGCGAACCTCTCGTCCAAACTTTCCATCAACACCCACTCATTTGCCGGCTGGTGAACCCTCCCTTCTCCCACCTCCTGCAACGGCTCGCACTCGTTGGGGAGGACGGAGAAGTCGTGGTATCCAGTCACCGGCCGGTGATTGGAGAGGAGATCGTGGACCTGCACTTGCGGGTAGTGGTAGGTTACCGCCGGCGGGTAGTGGAGGGCGAAGGAATAGGGTTGGTGGTGGAGATGGAAGCTTTGTTGCTGGTTCAGGTATTGAGCTGCGGGGTTCGTCATGCCGTCGGCACATTTGGTTGAGTTTGGGTCGCCGGAAATTTTAAGGAAGCATTTTTTCTTGAACACGCGGCACACCACCCAGCCGTCCTCCTGCATGTGCAGAGAATCAAAGAAACACCATGAAAATGTTTTTTTTGGAGTCCAGTGAACACTTGCCACGTGGCAAGTGGGCCCACTGTAATATGTTGGGTGAGTGTTTTAGAATGGTGAGACCCACTTGCCACGTGGCACATGCTTACTGGACTACAGACAAATTCTGATGGAATAATTTTTTGAAATGGGATAGGCATTTGAGTGAATTTATGGCCAATTGAGATATAAAGAGTTGTGTTCAGTACATAGAAATCAATCATAGTTGTTCTAATTCACTTGGTAAGAGTTGTAGCAAATCGACTAGAAAAAGATTTGCTTATAGATAGATCTTTCTTAACTTAGAGTATCACTCAAAAAATTAGTATAAGCTAAGCACAACTTTAGGTCTTTTAGCATAGTTGCACCATCTAACAATTGTAAGGGAATTTTCAGTATCCCATTTGAGAAAAAAATCCAAGTCATGAGTAGTAGTAAGGAGAGATTCATTAGGAATTGACATGATTCATAACTATAAAAAAATATATTCATAATAGAAAAATGTGTATTAAATGCCATATGGATAGTTGTTCACCATTAACAACTTATTTATCATTTCATTATAAAGTTATGTGCTTGAATAATTGGAGGTTACAATTTAATTGTTTATACATGAGAAAAGGGCAGATGTATCATTAAAATCCTTGGTGATGCCATGAGATAAGATCATCAAACTCTAGTATACCTAGCAAAGAAAATTTGTGGGATGTAGATGACCTTATTGTTTTTTGTATATTTAAAGCAATGTATTCTTAACTTATATGGGTTAGTTATTTATTCATGTGATTGATAAGTACCATTCCTTAGTTTTCTTTTATTTATGTGTGAATGTACAATGGAATGAATAAATAATAAAAATGGTAGACTATTCATATAGTCATGTTATCTGTGTTAGAGTCAAATTTACATGTGAACAAATGGAGTGGGTATCTAAGTGTAACAAGCTAAGGAATTAAAGTACAAAGGTGTACATGATGAAAAGTAATTTTACCACATGAAATAACTATTTCAGGCATAATGGTTTCAAATAAAAAAGAATAACTTTATTTATTAGAAATAAAGTTGCTCTTCAATGTGATAGTATCTAAAGAATTTTCACAACAAAATATAGAAGATATGAAGTTTTTTGATTCTATGATCTACATCCATTATGGGTAAATCTCTTTCATCTATTGATTCTTCTAAAAGGATTAAGAAAATATTTTTTAGGAATAAAGAATCATAAAATATAAGAAGATACCGTAAAAGTTCCCAAAAAAACACCATCAACTTATTGAATATCCCATATTTATGGATATTTGTTGGTGTTTTATTAATAAATGTTTGTAATCATTTATAGAATTTGAATATTTGGTGAAAATTTTGTAGCATTGAATATATCGGTAGTAACTGATTGATAGTTGGCTTCTATTCCTCATAATGAAACATAATCTAAGGTGTTTATGTTCTTATAAAAAAATTATAGTAGTTATAAATTGATATTTTGAATGTCTTGTTTTATTTAATGAACTCACTATTATTTTTGAGGTAAAATATCCTAATTTAAATATATTCTTGATTTTTTCTCAACCTACTAAGGTGATTTACTTTATCAAGTTAGTATTATTATTATTATTATTGATGTTTCATCGACATTTTTTTATCGAACACGAATCATGATGCATTTTATAAATGACCTTCCAATTAGAATTCAGGCTTAACCAGGCACCAATTATAACACATTTATAATCAAACTAACTACCTTGACAAGATGAACCTAGTGATGTTAATTGGTTCGATCTAGGTCCATTCAAGCTTATATTAAGTCGTTGAAGCATAAGTGGGCATCTTTTTAACCCTTACCTTAGTCATATAATTGAGCCATGGGTGCTTCACTCTAGTGTGCATAAGCAAACCTAAATAAGCCAATCCATTGATCAACTAATCAAGAGATACCTAACAAAGATGATCTAACCAATCATTTATAATTCTACATAGTAGAAGTCGCTTAATGATTTGTTAGACTATCCCTAGTAGAGGCTGACTGAGATCTATGATGCAAATTATTTTGGAATATCTATGATGCAAATTATTTAGGGATATATCATGATTATTGATCTTGCTTGTCTTATAATAAGTGCCTCATTTAACATCACCTTGGTCAGATGGTTGGGTTGTAGGTTTTCTACTTAACTACATCACCTTTTATCATCTAGTAAATTTCAATTGCAGAACACTTTGATGGTATGGCGACCTGACATGCTTTTTTAGTTATCTCTAATGCTTTGATTGACTAGGATATTTGCTTAACTAATTACCTTTGATACTTTAATTAACCAGGCCACCTCACTTGCCTTGTTGATTACCTTTGGTGCTTTGATTTACTAATCTACCTTAATTCTAGTTAATAACATTTTGTCTAGATTAACTCACTTATTTAGCTAATTTCTAATTTATCTAGGCACCTTTTCCACATATAAGATATATTAAATAGTAATCTAGTCAATCTTATGCTAGTTAATTAGTAAATTAAGAGATCCAAGTCTTCTAATTGGATGGGGATTGACTAGATAATTGAAGTGATCTGGTCAGATAGAAGATGACTAGATAATTTAGATGATCTATTCAAAAATGTGATGTTATAAGAAATATTTGGGTATTCTAAGTGGCTTTGTCTCTTACAGTGTTATAAATCAACCAGAAAAATTAAGTTACAAAGGTATCCTAATTGAGTGGGAGCTGGTTAGGTAGGTAATGTGATCTAATTGAGCATAATTCTATTAACAAGGAAATTGATGTTATGGATCTTGATCTCACCCTATTTGATCAATTTTTCTTGAAATTTATAATCATTTTGTACCAAACTTGGATTGGAAAATCAAATGATTTGTCATCAACAAGTGCACTATGACTTATTGACATATTTAACATATTAAGGGTCCATCTATTCGCAACATTTCTTATGCATATCATTGAAAATCACTTTTTAAATATTTTGGAACTTATTTGATTTTCATATGGCTCTCAATGTTCCAAAACATGCATTAGAAGCTTCATTTAAATAAAGGATGAAATTCTATTGTGCTACAAATAGTCAAGTGCTTAGGGCATCCAACTTGGGGTTGTGGTGCTAGTCCTAGTGTTGTAATGCTTCGTGCAAATCTGCATCATCTTGATAAAGGTAGTGTGATAGTAATACTATCAAATTTAATAAGAATTTTAGCTCATTCTCCCACTGCTCAAGTTAGAATTTAGGCATGGGCAAGGGGGAGAAGGTCTATAGTAGCTTTTCATTATATCCTTTTGGTCAAACAACTAATGGGGTTGAACTTAAGTGGATTTAATAAATACTTTTTAAGTTTTAAAGGGAAAAAGAGGGGATATTTGGCATGGATTTGGGGCCGCCTTGGCATATTTAACAAGCCATTCTTTTGGAGTAAGCGCATAGCTTGGAGTGGAGATTTTTTTTTTACGAGAGGGGTCCTCTTCTTTTTTTTCTTTCTCTTCTTCCCCCTCTTATCTTAGCCTATGCGAGAGCCACCTTCCCACCTTCTAAAAATTATGATATGAAACATTTGAAGAGATTTTATTCCTCTTCATCTCACTATTTTTAAAGCCAAGTAAAGTTCTTCTTGGAGCTTGGAGAAATACTTGAAGAGGAAAAATTATCAGCCCTTAATGGCATTGAGATTTCCTCTCCTTTTCTTCATTTTAGCGCACCTAGGATAGGCTTATGTTAGATGATTTTCTTAGGATAGTAAGACGATCTTATTTTCCCCATCATTTATTTTGAGTGATTTCAAGCCGTAATTCTCTATTATCTATATTTAGTTAGGGTTTTATTAACATAACTTTGTAGCTATGCTCTTTAATCCCATGAATCTTAGATTGATCACTTTATTTATCTTAGTCATGAGATATCTCCTTATATAAATATGTCTAATCTTGAAATGACCCAAAGTGAGTGTATACTGAGTTTATAACCATTACATTGGAGTACATAAAATAGTTACTTGTACTTTAACCCTTTCAATCCAAACCATGTGAGTTTGGATAGGATATACTTGTTGGGCTTTAACATTGATTGAGTTGTGGTTTTTATATGTTAATAGTATATGTTTTTTTGTAATTGTATGTCAAGCTTGTGGTTGAAGTATGGTATTTTATAAGTATGTGCTTTAGCCTTGGGTTACTTGTGGACACACACACACCCCACACATATAAATTATTTCATATTATATGCAATCTAGTATGCACATTTCCTTATGGTCATCTTTATTCTAGAATGATTGTTCATAGATTTATTTCATCTTGTAAGCTACCTTGTTTGTCTGTCATTAGTGCACCTTGTTTCATTAATTGATCTATCACTTTGCCACATGTTTGTGTCTCCCTTCATACACCCTCTATGTTAAAAATATTTATAAGTTCTGGATATCACTCTGAAAAATATATGCATATGCATTGTAAAATGGTCACCCAATGCACCATTTATTTAATACTCACATCACGATTTTATATGCATCTAGTTTTTAGCTTTTTAAGATTAATCCTATGTGTTAGTATGTGTTTTGTGTATATATTTCTCTTTTTATGTGCATAATATGCTTAGAAACTCAACCTCTAAAAGTCTTTTTTGATTCGTATGATTTAAAAATGTTTACAATTAGAAACATATATTCTATTTTTATAGATTTTATGAATTGAAAGTGTGGTCATAAGGCTAATGACATCCATATTTTCTACGGGTGGATTTCCTATTAAGCAAGTTTATATGTTTAAATATTCAAATCTCCAACTGCTCCTTTATATTTAAGGGTGTCTCTCTATCATTTGCACCTAGCATATGACTTACATTAAACATGATTACTCACACCTAACGTAATCATTTACACCTAGTATATTTATTTTAATGAATATAACCATTACATCTTGAATGGTCATTCCTATAACAACTTCACCAATTGTTGACCTCACTTTTGCTCAACTCCAAAAATCTAAGAAGAATTTGAAATACACCCAAAATCAAAATCAAACATAATTAGTTTAAATCAAATCATAAAGGTGGATCAAAATGCAGCTCGATGAGGGAATATTCTGACATTGTTATTTGTATGCTCTAAAATTATTTTTTTATCTACATGTCATTGTAGTACTTGAAACTTCATGTTATGATCAACTGTTGATTCACTAATAATGTATGAATATTATGAAGTAGGTTTTGAAGACTAATAGATAACGCTTTATGTGAAATTTTGTGTGGTGAGCATTCATGCATGAGAATTCATCCCATACAATTTTTTTTAAGCCAAGCATCGTTTACAAAACAACTTTGTGATTACATCTAAATCATTGAAATCCTTGAAATTAGACCCTTCATTCCTAAATCAAACTCTATTTTGGAGCTTAGCTAGTCGACTATAATTTGGGTGATAATTATGATACTTTGGATGATAATTATGTTTTTGCCCTCCAAATGAACTCAAATCAAATCCAAACTCTAAATATAGTCAAAGTGAGCTGAGAATAACAAATTTCACCATTTTAAAGCTCATCTAAATTTTCATAAAAAAATCACAATTTTCTCTCTCCTAAGTTAGGGCTCACACTCACCTAACTTTTTTTTATATACCATAATCTTGTTGATCTAAGATAAGAAAAAAATAAAGAAGCCCTATCTAATTGAAACCCCAAACTCTAAGGTATGAGAGGTGGCGACACCTTGGTAGCACTAAGCTAGCACTTAGACACTAGGCAGTCTTTGGCGCCAAGGCACCTAGGTGCACCAAAGTGGTGCTTATGAGCCTCATCCTTTTCTCTTCCAGATATGTCAAATCATTCTCACCTTCAGCCAATGAAAATTTGATGAACTTTTCTTGATCTGTGGGAGCTCCAACCACTTCTGCTCCAATTGACAGTGACCCGAGTGTCAACCCTCTACTTCAGTCAGTGATGACTGAGGGTTGATTCATAGGAGCTAACTATTCCTACTATTAGGATAGCTCCCAAACCTATAAATGCTCCTTGGCTTTCCGCAGTCCAGACACACTTACCCACTTTCTCTTACCTCCTCCTCCGTCTCTGGTGATTCTCTAGTCAGTTTCCCCTCCTTCCTCTAGAGGTGCTCAGTTATTTGTCTGTTGGATGATCATTATAAATAATTTCTTTTTCCCTTTTTTAGTTTTTTTTTGTTTTATTTTTCTGCTCACTAGGAAAAAAATTTAATGAAGTAAATAGGTTAGGGCCAAGATTAAGCTAGACCTAGGTTAGCCTAAATCCAACCTAGCTCGAATCCAACCTAACTCGAACACAATCTAGCTTGAACAAAACCTAGCTTGAACCCAACGTAGGCCAAATCAACTAACCTGAACCCAACTTAACCCAAAAAAAGATTAGGTCAAACCCTATCTAACCCAAACCTAACATAGCCCAAACCCAATCTAGCTCATAACCAATCTAGCTCAAACCCAACCTAGCCTAAGCCCAACCTTGCACGAACCAAACCTAGCCTGAACCCAACCTAGCCAGAACCCAATCAAGCCCAAATCCAGCTTAGGACAAACCCAATCTAATCAGAACTCAGCTTAGCCTAAACCTAACCTAGCTGAAACTCTAACCCAACCTTGCCTGAACCTAAGTTCATCCCAGGTCCAACACAATTCCAACCCAAGAAAAGCCCAAATCCAACCCAGGTCCATCCCAATTCTAACCTAAGTCGGCCAGGTCCAACCCAAGTCTACCAAAATCCAACTCAAGTTTAGCGTCAGCCCATGTCTAGCCAACCCGAGCCTAATTCTATCCTAATTTAGCTTCATTATATGCTTCATGTGTTGTCTATTTAACTTTTGGTTCATGCATATGTCATGTTTTAGTAAATTGTTCCCCAAGTATCATGTTTATTTCTTTTTATGCATAAAGAATAGAAAATAAAGAAAAAGTGGAGGACAAGAACCTCTTACATGTTGGTTCTCATTGTAAATGTTATAAGAGAACATGCCATTTGCAAGCCTATTCAGTTTAATTTGTAATATGAAATAATTTAAAAATAACTTAAAATAACTTAAAATTAATTTAGAAATAGTTTAAGTGGTTCAAATAACTTTAAAACATTTAAAAGTAATTTAAAAATAATTTGAAAGAATTTTAGAATAATTTTAAACTAATTTAAGAATAATTTAAAATATAATTTAAAAAATTAAAAATAATTTAAAAGTAAATCAAGAGTAACTTAATATATTTTAAGGTAATTTAAAAATAATTTAAATGTAATTTTAAATACTTTTAAAATAATTTAAAAAATTGAAAACCCTTTTGAAACCTTCATTGATCATAGGCTTAGTTTAAATTATTCTCATTCATTTTCTTAATTAATGTATTAACAATAATAAAATCATAAGCTGAAGTAAAATCTAATATTGTTTTATCTTCTTCATTCATCACTCCAAAACTATAACCAATGAATATTTCTAGAATCTTCTACTACTCTATCCATAAAAATCTAGAGATATCAAAAAAATTCTTCTTCTAGAGGTATCATTTATATTAATTCTTCTAAATTACTCCAAAATTTTTTGTTTTGAAATTATATATAAACCTACTTGAGGAACATAAGCACTTATAACATCAAAAATATTAGTATCAATTTTTATATTTCAAACCCTTATCAATTATTACACCTACACTATTTCTAGTGTGACTCTTGCTAGAATACCAAAGTTTAAAACCAAAATTATCATTAATCTCCTTAGTCTTCTCTTCAACCTATTTAGTTTCTTAAATGTATAAGATGTCTATCTTAATGAATCATAATATCTACCAATTTCATTAATTTATCTGTGAGAGTACCAATATTCTATAATCATACCCTAATATTTATTGTATAGACTACCTCCTTTGCTCGCATGCATCAATAGTGTGGGAACCTTTTCTCATTTATTACTACAACCAGGCCTCGGTGTAGTGACCCTATAATGTTTTTCACTATATTCATGTCATACAGTATGTCGCTTTCAAGGAACGACCTAATATTTACACACTGATTTAAATGATTCATGTCATTAATTTTTCAAAAAAAGTTTTGTGCTGACTATAGACTACCAAGCACAACCCTCTACTTTTCACATTCGAGGATTATGACTAAAGTGAAAAGAGGAAAAATAATAATGAATATAAGATCTATTGTAGTTTGGTTACAAATTCTAACATTAAATTCAAGACTAAGTCCTTGGATTAAACTAATATTGCTATGAATAAGTTTATTATGAATAAATAATAAGCAAAGGTTCTACTATAATTTATATTTTTAGTAGGATTTGAGAAATAGAAAGTCTTCTTACTCTTTAAATGATCATTTATTGAAGTCTTGGAGAAGTTTTAATGATCATGGCCTACTATATTTAAAAAGCCATGATAATCATCCCACAATTGCATAATGAGTTTAAACTATCTAGAATTTGCTTCTTTGAGGATGTTGCATAAGGATAGATGTTGTAAGAGGAAAAACATAGGTAGGCAAGTGGTTGACACAATAATCTTGGCATGAGAGATTTATGACACTTTGTATTGCATGTTTTGGACAATATCCTCCAAAACTGTTGTGTAGAGAAGATCTTTGTTGGCTGAGTTTAATAATTACTAATGGGTGATGTAGTGACGATTCACGATTATCAATTAGCTCTTTTTAATACATAGCAAATTGATGTATAGTTGGAGTAGTTTGGGACATATCTATTAATTTAGTTTTGAGATAACTATGTTTAATTGAAGCCCATGCTAATAAGATAGTTCATTTTTAAGTATTTTTGGACATAGTTTAAAAATGTAATCAAAGGCCATGCTAATTTGGCATTGTACATTACCACAAATATAAGAAGTTATTAGAAAATGTGACAAACATTAAAAAATTTTCATATTTTTTTAAACTATGTTTAGAGTAACAACTTCAATTACACTTATGTCCTTATCGTCACATCATTCTGCATATGGAACATCATTAATTTTCTAACTTAAAATTTTAATCATAGTTCCTTAAAATCAACTTTCCTATGCAACTATCATCAGAGACAAGCACTCCTAATCCCGTAAGTAACATTCTATCTTTTGGAAAAAAATATGATTAAAAAATAAAATTAGTATTTAAATGTATTTTGCTTCTTCATTTAAAAAAAAATTAATAAAAAAAAGATTTTTAATTACTATATTTTGATAAATTATATTTTTTATTGCTAAAAAATTTACAATAAACCTAAACAAAACTCTATTGCATTCACTCCTACACCCATTTAGCCACTAAACCAAATAGGACTTTAAGTTAATATTATATGATGGTTTTCTTAGGGATTGTGATAGCATGAAATAAAATAATTAGTTAAACCCCACATATAAACAATTGCTACCAAAATCCACATCATGTGCTCATAAAATCAAAAGGATGATCCACGCATATTTTTACATAATTACCTTTAAAAATGTGATACATATTTAATATACAATGTGTTAATGAACTAAATTGACTCGAATTTGCACTTTACAAATCCTTAATGCCCAACATGCATGACAGTTCATTGCTTGTTCCATGATGCACTTGAACAAGATGTGATCATATGCTTAGTACTTCATATATATGGACTAGTGAAAAATGATTTGGCAATGCTTAATCAGTAATGAAGTGCGTACGTGTGCGTGCGCGTCGTGTGTAACTTATATAGATAGATATATTTGAGCAAATTAAACGTCAGTATGAATAATAGACTTACAGTGCCATCGGCTTGAGGATCGTCTGTATCCTCAAGGCGGTACTCGTGCATTATCCAGTCTGTCTTGAGGCCATGAGGGGCTCGTCCACGATAAAAGACGAGTGTTTTCCTCATGCCGATCTTGTTGCAGGTTGTTCGGATGCACTTGTCCCTTCCGGTCGCCTTCCAGAACCCCGCGCTTGTTGCCCGATTTGTTCTCGACCCCGTCGGATACTTGCGATCTTTGTGGCTGAAGAAATACCATTCGTTTTGTGGTGTAGCTCCTATCCTGCACCTCTCTGTGTGGCGTTTATAATTATATATTTGCATCTTATATAACCATATGCATGATTGCTTCAATCTACACAACATAATTTTCATGTTCTTTTATTATAATATGTGACTTGAATTCTCTTATTTTTGCTCATGCACGCACCAGCTAAGACAAATTGCAACTAGTTTAACAATAGATATGTAGGTTTGGAGAAAATATTACGTCCAGACAGATAACTACGTGTATCACATCATGTAGTACATTCGACGACGTGATGCAATTCACGCCTTCATCCCCACATCCGTCATCTAAACATAATATTTCGTCACAGACTTGAAACTTTTTCTTAACTATATTTTTTAATCCAAATTTAATTCATAAATTTCTCAAACTGATAACTTTTTCGTGTTGCAAGTAAAGGCAAACATCACTCAAATGAAAAGGTAAGCTAACCAAATCAAGATACAAGATTAGACTCCAGCCTTATTCATATGTTTATAACTATTATAAAGCATGATAAAAACACATGCATGCCAAGATTTAATTCAGCACCATTAAATCATCGTCAACCTAAATAGATAAGCTTATCTATCCATGCAATCATATCAAAACCAACTCTAAAACTATGAATGATTACTACGTCCGGATGATACACGTGTGGAGAAGTGGTTCCGATGAACCCAAGTAAGAGATCAAATCAAAGAGCGCTCAATTCATTAGGACACTAGATGTAAATTTACGTTCGGAGTCTAGGGTGCACTTGTCACGTGGCTCACTTGCCATGCGGCACATACCGCTCTCCCCACATACATCTTATATTTCTCCCTAGCTAAAACTACATAATTAATCACCTTGCAAGTCCCATGGCTCAGTCTTGTTCAAGTCAACCTCCCTGATCACCTCAAGGTCAAACTTCTCAAACGAAACTTTCTTCTTCAGATAGTAGAGGAGAAGCTCTTCATCTGTTGGGTGAAACCTGAACCCCGGCGGCACGCCGTAGCTGGAAGTCGTCGCCGACGAAGAAGAAGCCATTATTCCTCTAGTATGTTGCGTGATATATATATAGATAGATATATATATTTCAAACTCTCTATCTCTCCTTAGTCTTATATACGTAGTGCGTTTTGAAAAGCTGATTCCGGCAGCTGCGGCGATGGGTTGGGATGAAGAAAGCTTACGTAGAAATGAAGCTAAATGCATGAGCATGAGAAATTTTGGGGGATTTTAGAGTTATTATAATGCAATGTAAATCTTATATAAGCGATTCCAAAGAATGGGAAATTGATTTTTAAATGTTTGGATGTGATTTTGATTGTCTCGAAAGCAACTTTAGTCAAAGTGCTTTGGCTTGGGACGTTGAGAGAAGGTACTAACTATATAATATTGAGGTATTATGATGAGTATGTGATAAAGTTAAGTGCGTTGTACTCAAAAAGCACTTTTTATTAGTATTTAATGCATGTAAATTTATCAAACGTCAAAGGAGAAAAAAGGGGGGGCTTTTACTTCCATCCCACCCAATTTTTAAGTATTTATGTATCTAACATTTAAAATTTACTATTTATACCGCCAAAAACTTTTATGTTACATAAAAAATGCTATTATTTTAACTCTTAAAAGTGAAATACACCATTCCATGTAGGGGTGTAAACGAGCCGACTCGTGTTCGGCTCGTTTATATTTCGAGCTCAAAAAGTGCGTTTGTGTTCGGCTCGTTTGTTGGGCTTGTTTTCTTAGCGAGCTAAACACGAGCCGTTCACAAACAAAGAATCGTTTTGATAACCCTAATCACTTAGCCATATTTTTGCACAACCCTAATCAAGTCATAAGATGTTAAGGATTGAAACAAGATTCAAAACATCATTTGAATCTAAATTAATAATTTTTATTCTATTTTCTTCATAAAACTTTTAATTGATTATAAATCTTTGTAGTCTTGCAGTCAATTATTTTTTTTAAAAATACTACTTATCAAAGATATATATATATATATAATTGCTTAGCAGTATTTCGAGCCAAAACAAGTCGAACACGAACAAACAAAAATTTGTTTGTGCTGTTCGTGTTTGTGCTGTTCGTGTTCGGCTCGTTAACCTAGCAAACGAGCCGATCACGAGCTTCTTAACAAGCCGAACACGAGTTGTTCGCGAACGACGATCCGTCTTGACTGCCCTAATTTCATGCATAGGTAAGATGACATGCATGTAAAAAAGGAAGTTTTAGTGTTAAGTATACATAAGAATTGAGGGGTATATATGTAAATATTTCAATAGAGGAAAAAATTATTAGATAATATAACTATATTACAATATTTTTAATTAGATATTTACTAGATTTTTTTTTTGAAATAATAATTAATATGTTTAAATAGTAAGTTGAGGGTTAAATTGTGATGTAATAGAAAATATTATATAATGTTAATTTGTTTTGTAAATGTCACTGAATTGTTGCTAAATATGTTAATTATATGCGTTAATAGATTATAAATAATAGGTATGTATCTAAATCTTTTTAAATAATAACATTAAATTATATATAAACATTATTTAAAAATTGTCTTTAATTTTTTTTTATAAGATAACAGCTTATACAAATAAAAATTATTCAAATGTAGTTATAATATTATTTAAGAGATTATCAATTCCATAAGATCTTTCATACAGTGCTTGCTTAGCTTTACATTATATATATATATATATATATATATATTAATATGTGTGTGTGTGTGTGTGTGAGAGAGAGAGAGAGAGAGAGCATACAATTTCTAATATGTATTATGGGATCCTAATTTGTCCCTTGAATAAGGAAAATATTTTAGCACAAAGAACATAAAAGAAAATGGGAGAGAAAATAAGTATATACGCTTATCTAATTTTCAATCCCTCCAATTACAATGCTCGCACCTCTTTATTGTGGAATTGGTTCATAATCACATATAAATTGATGTGTGTTAGAGAATTTGCGGTGGTAGGGTAATGAATTATCATATCAACATTGTACGACAATTTAGCGCACACTCAGATAATATAAGTGATAAATAGAGACATCAGAAGTTTTTACGTGGAAAATCTAAAAATACAATAAGCCGCAAGCCTAACACAGTTAGAAATTATTCACTATAACTTGATGAGTACGGGTACAGATCCTTGTTCCACAGGCAAGAAAGAATCACGCAGTTATATAATTCATTTGCAAGAGGACATGTTGCACAACAATAGGGAGTGTTTACAGTTGTCAGAACTTTGACACACCATCTTCAAAGTGTGCCAATTTGTGGTGTTTATGATGACGCGCAGTTCCGCACAGTGCTTCGTTACTCTGCAACGTTAGTCGTATTTATGCATAGTGCTTTGTTACTCCACAAAGTTGATCTTTGTTCAACAAGCTGCTATATTTGGTTCTTTTTAAGAACTCAGAGTCACCAGATTTTCTATATATATGTTATCATCGTATGATTCCCCTTTCCAATTAAATCCTCATTCCATATTATATAAACGATCCAAAAAGGTGAGGAATCAGAAAAAATAGAATATACGACGAAAATAGATAAACAATTTTAAATAGAAACATGGAGGGATTATGTAGGATAATCCTCGTGTGATAGGTCGAGAATATATGTTTGAATAAGATCGAATTGAAATACCCCAAAGTGCGATATCCATGAAGAAAATCTTTACATAAGTCACACATGACCAGAGAGCAAAAAACACATTTTTATTATGGGGTCAGGCAAATTCAAAGGAATGCATCCCTTTGGATAATTACATATTGGTACATACCCAAGAATAATCTCAATAAAAAGAGTCTTGCTTACGTTATCATGATCGGTAAATAGGTCAACAAGTGATGGTTATCTTGCAGGAGAATCTTGATTCTTTCAAAGATTTTGCAAGCCACATGACAGAAAGTGAATCTCTCACATCTCAAATGGGTTGCTACTCAACAACATACAAGGCCTGCGAAATAACCTAGTTGGCTCATAGTGCTTCGAGAGCCAAACTGGGCCACAAAAGTAGAGGGTTAATCACTCTATCCCAAATGGGAGGCTACTTATCCGCAATCGAGGCCTAATAGAAGACATCAACGAGGTGTCAAAAAGATGTCATGGCTCAAAAGGGCTCAATAAAGAAGAGGTGGTGTAATCCTAATAGGGTAGAGATAGTTGGGTCAGGATACCACAAATTAGTTATCCCAAGCTATTAGAATCTTAATTCTACCTGGTGGTGAAGGTAGTTGACCCAACACAACTAGAGATCCTTTATCAGCAATCTGTGAATTGCTTCATCTAAGGAGAACTCGGTAGCCCTAAGGTCAAGAGAATGAAACTCTAAGTCCTATGACCTATAAAGATAAAGCTCACAGAGGTGGAACTTATACTCACCAAATAAATGCTAAAAATGCCACCGGAAGAAAGAGAAAAGAGAGGTTTGGCTATAATGCTAAAAACACTCTCAACAAAAGACTTACTCCTCGTCTGGGTCGGAAAAGCCTCTAACATCCTAAACGTGCTAGACAACCACCTAAGTATAAAAATTATGTTGGGTCAGTTAGGTTGAAGAAGCACGGAAACTTCTACTTGGGACATGAATATAATGCAATCATCTAGTCCTAAGCATGGAGACCCTATTAATAAGATTGGGGATATAGCTATGCATGCAAAACATTTTAAAATCAACCCGAAAGTCATGCAGAAAAGTAAGTGCTTGCTTTAAATAATTAAAATATTTTAATCCTAAGTTTTGACTTTTCTCAATCTTTTATTAGGAATTTTGTAAAAATTTTATGATATTAGGTTTCTTAAAGAGACTAAATTGTAATACTGGATTACTAAAGGGACCACAAGATAAAAACGGAGAAATCGACGAGCACATGCAAGAAGCAGGAAAGTAAAGAAGCTAAATAAAGAAATAATAACAGGCCAGATGTCGCTGAGCCAGCAACATATCCGAGAAACAAAAAAAGGTGACTATACACTACATATGCACATATTTGGTTCTAATTCTATACATCAATATCAAAATGCGCAATTAAGATATGGGACACCAACATCTGCTCCTGTTCCCCACCACCAGGTTCCATGCCACAAGCACCTCAGAACTCATGCTCATATCTTATTTCCGCTACATGACTCTCCTAAGACTCTAAAAAAGTATATATGAAAAGTAAGAAAAAAACTCGAGCTACGAAAAAATCATGCTAGAAAAAAGCTACCTACATGCAACGTGATGAACTATGTCAAGTGAGAGAGAGCTTAACAACACATGCAGAGAAGGCGTTAGCATAAAATCATTATATCTCCTCTTTATTGGACATGACTCCCTGCAAGAAGACCGCCCTAACATACTAGTGTGCAAGTCTCACACCCTGTAAACACACAAAGCAGCACAAAAGTGACACCTAACTAGGGCAACCAAACCAATAAACCCTAAACCCTCGTGTAATTCATGAACAAATCAAATATGAGTCAACAAGACATTTTCTTAAGAACTACATTCATAAGGATGGAAGTAGATTTCCAAGTGACCAACTCAACATCCAACTTCTTTACATTAATGTCTCTATTGAAGGTAGGAATATCAATATTCAAATCTGCTTTCAGTGGTTGTTAACTTCAGTAAAGCTCCATAAATATTCTCCCAAACTTTAATAAACATTCTTCATCATTACCCTGCGTTAAGGCTTATCTTAATCCAATCATGTATCAAATTTCAAGTTACTGCTCATAATAGAAATTTCTGCAACTGCTTTTTCTCTTATTTTTTTCTCTGTACATTGCTTAATTTCATTAACAAAGCTATTAAAAATGGCGAACCCCCACATGATAATTGATTATTAGCTTACCAACCACATGCACCCAAAATCTGATCGAAATGGTTTACGTAGCCTGTAGGTTGATTGCAGGAGACTCCCAAGCATGCAGTTACTTTCCTCATGTTAATATAAAATATTACGTGCGAATAACATATGTGTCTGGATGATATTGTGATGAATATCACGATAATATAATCATAGTACGACTAAATTCATATCTATACTATTTGCACGTAGTATCTCTTCAGCATTATCACATATCTTTTTACATCCGGACTCCGGACGTAATTTGTATATGGAGTCCAATTTTGGTGTGTCACGTGTCAAGTGGGCCCACCGCAATATACTGAGATTGATCAGTGTTATAATTTGTGGGACCCACTTGACACGTGGTGCCTCATTATTGGACTCTAGATGCAACCAGAGTCCTGGCCTAATATTTTTTTAGCAGAGATTTAGAGTCTGTTTAGGGTCTCAGCTTTTCAGCTGCAGTTGCGTTGTCCCATGAAGTTGTTGCGGGGAAGGTAAAAGATGTAAAAGCAGTTCGATACGCGAGGCCGTGGGGTTGATCCCGCAGCCCGTGTTCCGCCTATTTAAGCTGCGAGTTGCCGCCATCGTGATATTCAAACAGTAAAATGGAGCTGAACTTCGAGATTTAGGGCCGCACCGCGCGAAAAACGCGACCTCAAACGGACCCTTAAAAGGAGGGAATGTTCCTGCTTCGTTTTAATCGAAAGGCTGTGCAAATGTTGCATCTGTATTTTGGCTTTTCTTTATTAATAAATTGTGGGACTATCGATACTGCTTTATGGCCTCGGGGCAAGGTATTTAACCTCGGAGCGTCAGGAAAAGTTTCCTTACACCTTAATTTACAGGCCTTTGACTATGTGGGGTTTGGCCTCCTAAATCACCATTTTCTTTCCTTATAAGTTTCGTTTAAGAGGCATGTATATATATATATATATATA
>NW_018164869.1:3054454-3056785 GCF_001263595.1 Phalaenopsis equestris | reverse complement strand
TACATTTGATTTTTATTGATATATATATAAGAAAACTTGTTATTTTTAATTTAAACTATTTACTCTATTTCTATTATTACTTATTTTGAAATCTGATTAGTATGTAAATCACACGTAAGGAATAGAGTCTGGATTGGGGGGTATTGCAATCCGTCATGAAAATTTTGTCTTATTAATAAAATGATTCCGCTTTTTGTAGAAGAAATGGTGCAACACTGTGAAATTATATTTTTTTTCCCTGCTTTAAATGATCTGTACTATGGTATTTTCTTTATTTTACATATATAAACCAGTCCCCCGGCTATTTTTGGACTTGGCTCCTTAGTCAACTCTGGATCGGTAAAATCAGTTCGGTCGCCTGAGCTTTGTCGATATTGGTCGACCGGTTGGTATGATCCGATTGTTGATTTGTTGATCCTTGAACCCTAATGAAAAGTCTCCACCCTAATGAAGTGTCTTCAGACATCCCTTAGATGGTTGACAATGCTAGAGAACCAAACCTTCCCTTAGATTGGTTCTCCATATGGTTCTCACAGCTTCATTCTTGTATCCTCTGGTCTTTTGGATATAAACCTACATTGTAGCTAATAATTTAATTTACTATTTACTGTTTTTATCATTTAACGGTGGCCTAGTGATAATGATCTGAAATTATGGTGACCTTACATTAGTATGGTTTGATGACGATGGTGCATCATGACAGCAGCCAGATGATGGTGTAATACAATAGAGGCCTGGTGATAATAGTCTAGCATTATAAAAACCCAACATTAGTGCTCTAGTAGAGTGACAAACCAACAAAAAATGGTAAAGCAAAATAGTGGCTTGACGGAAGTACATCATGGCAGTAGCCTAATGTCAATGGTTCAGTGTAGTGGTGGTCCGATGATGAAGGTGCATCATGGCAGTAGCCCAATGATGGTGCATCATAGTGGCAGTCTAGTGATAATATTATGGTGATGGTGGCGATGTACCACAACAGTGGTGGCAATCAGGCGTCGGTGATCTGACATAATAACAGTAGCTCGATGATGGTGTTCTGCTGTCGATGGTTTTGCGATGGTGACCTAACAATGACAATGAAGGTATCAAAGATGAGTAAAAAGGTCCCTCCAAGAAAAACCCCCCTATTAAATTTGACGGGCTTTAGTGGAAAATTTTCATAGGTATTCCTTAAGTGATTCTTCCTCATTTCCTCACTCTAAAAAAATTTTAAAAAATGAGATGAATCTATGACAATCCTTTGGTTTGCTATGAACTCCTCCACAAAGTGTCTTGCGAGTTCCTTGAAGGTGTGGAGAGTCTCTTCTAAAAGAAAGTAGAACCACATGCGAGCCTGACCTTTCAGAGTGCTAGAGACACTTGATAAAGAAGCTCGTCAGAAGCCCGTTGGATGTGCATGATGCTTCGATAATAGTCGATATAGTTGTAAGGATCACATATCTCGTCATAGAGTCAATATTAGGAAACTCTAAGCCTGTTGGGATGAGGTGTTGAAGGATTTTCTAGGCCAAGGTCCAAGATTCTTGCAAATTACAACGATCAGAGAAATGATCCCTATCCTTTAAAGGGGACTCTTCTCAGACTAGGCACCGCAACTCATCACGGATTATATTATTGGGAGCATTAGTAAGGCATGGTTGAGCCAAGTTTCTTGTATGTGTTGGAGGGTTATCGATTGGTCTATTCTTGTATGTGTTGGAACTCACTAGTTACATGCCAGACATAAAAGTACTTTTCTTAGAAAAAGATATTCAACATAGGTGGGTGAGTTACTTTGATAAACTTTTTAATGAAGTTTCTGAAAATACGATCGAACTTAGTGATTTTAATATCGTAAATAATAATAAAACGTTTCATTTTTACCGTCGCATTAGCAAAAAAGAAGTTGAGGAGGCTTTAAAGAAAACCAAGGGTGGAAAGTCTGTAGGACCTGATGATATCCCAATTGAAGTGTGGAAATATTTGGGAGATTTGGGAGTTTCTTGGCTTACTAAACTCTTTAATATTATTTTAAAAACTAAAAAGATGCCTGAGGAGTGGAGGAAGAGTATTTTGATCCCATTTTTAAGAATAAAGGGGATGCACAAGAGTGTGCAAATTATAGAGGAATTAAGTTGATGTGTCATACTTTAAAATTATGGGAGAGGGTAATTGAACATAGGTTAAGATGCATCACGAAAATTTCTCATAATCAATTTGGATTTATGCCTGGCAGGTCTACTATGGAAGCTATACATTTATTGAGAGGTTTGATGGAGAAGTTCAGAGATAATAAGGAGAATCTACATTTGATTTTTATTGATTTAGAAAAAGCTTACGATAAGGTTC
>NW_018164869.1:3043696-3054045 GCF_001263595.1 Phalaenopsis equestris | reverse complement strand
TGGGGATGTTAATAGTAGAATTCAAGTTGGTTGGTTGAAGTGGAGGAATGCTTCGGGCCTTTTGTGTGATAGAAAAGTACCGCTAAGACTGAAAGGAAAATTTTATAAGATGGTGGTGAGACCTGCAATGCTCTATGGCGTTGAATGTTGGCCTTTAAAAGAGAAGCATAATAATAAGTTAAGTGTTGCCGAGATGAGAATGATTAGGTGGATGAGTGGCTTTACACTTAGAGACAAAATGCGGAATGAATATATTCGTGATAGGGTTGGTGTAGCTCCTGTGACAGACAAAATTAGAGAAAGTCGTCTTAGATGGTTTGGTCATATTAAACGTCGACCATTAGATGATCCGATTAGGAGAGTAGATGTTTTAAATTTAACTTGTGTTAAGAAAGGCAGAGGTAGACCTAGGAAGACTTGGGCTTATTGTATTAAAAATGATCTTAATTTTCTAGAACTAATTGAAAATATGACACTAAATAGGACGCAATGGAGAAAAAGGATTCATGTAGCCGACCCCACGTAGTGGGATTAAGGCTTTGTTGTTGTTGTTGTTGTTGTTGTATAGGAGGAATCCCATCATAATGGGGAGGAGGCTAGGCATGAGTATTCTTAAGTTAGAGATTTTCTATGTGGCTATTGATCTTGTGGCAAATAAACCATATACGCCTATGTGAGCATCGACTATCGAAACTCATGTAGAAGTTGAAGAATCTCATGTTAAAACTCCTCCATTATGCACACTTGATCTTCCAAAGATGAGTCTGGGCAACCTTTGCTAGCAGGATGACTCCTTTTGTGGAGGGAAAAAACATATGCTTGACATTCTTGGCTTTGTGATTGTCCTGTGAAGTGGTGGGTGTTAGAACGTGATGCTCCGTTGTTACAAGTATTACTTTTATTAATTATATTACAAGATTTCTAAGTTCTTCAATTGTGAGATTATCATTCTCACATATTGCGTCAAACTGTTATGTGCTAGTGAGTGAATAATGATATATTAATGTCTTAGTGTTGAAAGAAGATCTAACACACACATAGGTAAAACTAAATTGAAAGAGAATGCATCATGAGTTTTTACGTGGAAACCCCGGGAGGAAAAAAATTAGAAGGCTTGACAAAAACAATGATTTCACTATGTTGTTGCAAGTTACAAGAATTTACTAGCCTTTTAACAGCTGAAAGAATTATTGCTTATGTAGGGCATGTCTTTCGCTAGGGAAGCGGTAGAAAAAGCAAAGAAAGTGGCAGCAATCCAATTGTTGTGAAAAAAACCTTAAAGTAAATGTCATGTGCCATGAAATTTGATGTCAGTTTCTTTGGTAGTTATGACTGATGGTGGTGGTAGTGTCCGCTAGAGTAGTGGCAATGGCCGAGCAATGATGCTCCTGCTGCGATGGTCAGGTATTGGTGGTCTGGCGGTGATGGGCTTGAAGGTAGTGGTCTGATGATGGTGGAGCTCAACGATTGAGGCAGTGGTTCGTCAATGTTGGAGCTTCATAGCGATAGTCGGGCGACAGTGGTTCGACGTCTTGATGGCAGTGGTCCGCGATAGTGGAGCTCGACGACAACAATCCAACGGTGGTTATGGATGTAAACTAGTCAAGCTTGAACGAGCAGTGACTTGGCTCTTGTTCGCCTCATTCAAAATTTGTGCATATTCAAAATTGACTCGTTTCCAAATTGCTAGTGAAGGGTGTGTTTGTGCTTGGCTCAATTTACATATTTTAGTTTAAGTTCGGCTCATATTCATCTCGAAATTTGTTTGTTTAAATTAATTGAAAAAATAGATGTTGGGCATTGGATTCAAACTTGCACCATTCCTATACAATAAAAGGGGTGGAACAACATGACACACTGTCATAATTTCAACATAGATATACATACATATAATGTATTATTATATAAATAATATATATAATTTTCTTATTTCGAGCTAAAATGAATTGAACACGATCGAATAAAGAGTTGCTCATGTTTGGCTTGTTTATAATTCGAGCTTAAAAATTATGTTTGAATTCGGCTTACTTAAAAACAATTTGAACAAGAACTACTTAACAAAAAGAACACGAGCTACTCACATGCTCTGACAGTGGTGGAGCTCTTGAATCCTTAACAGCTTGGATCTACCTTTACCCTTGTCCTCCAGGACCAAGTCCCAAGTCCCCTTTCATGAAGAGAGTGAGCCCCATTTATAGATTTTGGGAGAGGCATCTCCGTAGATACTGCATTAATAAAAACTACTCCATCAAACGACTCAGAGTTATTCTTTTGATCCAATGGTGCTCCATGAACATTTGAGTGTCTTAATAATGTCAGAATTGAGAAATATTTGAGTGTCTTAATAATGTCAAAATTGAGAGATATTAAGCCCGTTTAATTCGGCTCGACAAAACACTCAATTTAACTATAAACTTATCATACTTTGGAATCTATATGAGCATTCAATTGTCCATTCAAATCCTCCCCTTGTGATTAAACAACTTGAGCTGGGCTTGATCAGACCCAAACCAAACTAATCTTGGCTTCATTGGGCCCGCTTTGTCGAGACTCTTAGTTTGACCACAAGTTTATTGGAACCAAGGCCCTTGCTGAGTTTGAATTTGAATTCGAAATATTTATAATTTGAAATGCTCCCGAGATTCATACATGACAAATAATTTTTCAAAGCGCATCAATCATGCCTAAGAGGTCAACTATAACATTTTTTTATGTGCATCTCAATCTCTCGAAAATTTTCAAACTCTATAACTTCATTGAAACCTTCCATATTTTCTTCAAATTATTTGCGGAGGATATGAAATAATTTTAAGGATTTCTCTCATATTTTATTTTACAATATAATTTAATATTAACTTAGTTAATTTCATGTTCACTTATATTTTCAAATAAATTAAGGATTGATTAAATTTTAATCTATTTTTAGCCACCATATTTCTATGTATAAATATTTAAAAAAGAGCTAATTACTCAATCTTAACCCAAGCAAAATTTCTTAATTTAAGGAAAACATACCTTAGGTTTCATGTAAAAATAAATATATATTTACCTACTTATATAAATACATACCCTTAATACTAATTGCATATAAACATACATTTGGACATATGTTGAGTAAATCTCTAATTGGATGACACATACCAAGTATAATTCTTAAAATCTTCTCTTGCACTAGTTTAATGAGCATGTGCCAATACAATTATTATATGTTTAGATATGTAATACAAGCACATTATACATTGTCATATTAATCATAAATATTTTGGCATGTTTTAAGTACCCAATGTCCATTAAAGGATTAAAATAATTAAAACTCTCAACCTTTTCTTTTTTTTTCTTTTACTTTGCTTTAAAATGTGAGCTCAAAAGACAATATGTGTGATTCAAACTCACGACCTCAAGGTAGAAGACTACACTCCCAACTAAATTACCCGTAACAATGCAAAAGCTTGGGATTGCCACATTTCTCACTCCACAGCCAGGTAGTAAGTTAAGCTCTTGGAGTCGACGGACGTGATCAACTCAGAAGTAATAGACGAAAATGCGGCGCAATACACGTAAATGTCTGACTAGTACAAGATCACTACAATCAAGATAGCTTTGGGGTGTTTGTCTTGATCCACAAGAATGCTAACATGAGACATGAAAATGGAGGGAACAAATAGGAGGGGCAGTTTCGAGTTCATTTCCACTTCTCAATCTCCTTCGAAGCTGCTTCGATTAACCTTTTTGTATTTACAAACATCTCGTCGAGTATGGTCTCGATGCGATCCCTGTAAATTTGACTGATAAGAAATTGAAATTTGTCTAGTGATCTCTTGAAGAAATAAATTAAAGGAGCACACAATTCTTATGTATTTGCACATCTAATAACACAAACAGTCATATTTACATGCATACCCCTCAAATCTTTAACATCACATAAAAAACATCACCATCACTCCCTTCTTAAAAATGAAACACACGTTGTCATGCATAGCTTTATGAGACCGAGTTTTTATGAGCGTAAATATCAAATTTTAGGAGTTAGATATGTAAATACATAAGAATTATTTGGTATGTATGTAAATTTCTCTAACTTAAGATGTGCGGAAGCAAGTATAATAATTCTAGCTTGTCTGCATAGCTGATGACAGTAAAGATTGGACACAGTAGTGATAGAGTGATTGTAGACAAGTTAAGAGTAACAGCAGCAGGTGAAAATAAGAAAACATTGGTCCTTCCGAATTAGATTTCTTACAGTCAATTAGAATACAAAATGAAAGGGCAGAATCATGAAACATGCAGTATATTGAAGGGGAAATACTAAAGGAACAGCCTCTTAATGATTACCATGCCTTGCTTAGAGATTGCACCCTTAAACTTTTTGATGTTATTTTATTGATTAAATAGGTGTTAGCTAAAACAAGGAGCTGATTAGTTATTCCACTAAGCTTGCTTAGGCAACGAAACTTGAAGATGGTCCCAAAATGGTGAATTAAGAATTTCAAGAAAACAAAATGGAGGAGTTAGATAATTAACTTCACAATTATTTATGCATTTCCTTATATAATTGAGTTATTACTTAAATGTAAGAAGATCTTAAGCATGATTAACATGTTAATTAAACTATTAAAAATTTCCTTTAATTTGATAATTATTTTAAATTATTTGCAAAAATTCAGGCTAAATTAGTTATCTAATGAACAGGCAAAATATTTATTTGCTATAATTTGTTGATTTCTACTTTAGTATTTTAAGACTCCCATTATAGTTCACGAAATGTGTGTTTGTGTCACTAGCTTCTACTCTAATAGACTACTAATTCCGTATACATTTCATATCGAATTAAGAGTTCTTTTGTTCTTGAGAAATTGTTCATCAAGAATAAAAAAACTTTCAAGTGTTCATCATTTCAATCCCTTGAGATTAAGTTTAGAGTATCTACTCTCTCTCTCTCTCTCTCTCTCTCTCTCAATCTGACAGTATTATTTTAGATCATTCACAATAGCTTTATGTTAAGATTGTATAAATCCTATGGTAGTTGGTATTAGTATTAGCAACTACCAAAGTATTGGAGAATGTTAGTAGATGTCATTCTATTATTTTAACAATAGTATGTTTAAACTTCGTAAGCTAGTGAAAGTGATAAATAAAATCTCATGTGCTTTTGTTAAGCTAATTGCTCTCTTTATGCTAAACAGTTATATGCTTGTACTCTTAGGATAGATTTATTTGCATTAAAAAAATATATTCTGTGGATGTTTTTGGTTTATGTTTGATATGTTTAAGCTTATGAGCTAATGTAATTCAATCAAATTATATAATTATTCTTATAGTTCAATCACTCTCTACTAACTTAGTCATTTAGTCAATATCATTATTTGGTTGTGCTTTACATTCGTCAGATCAACTTAATTGATAACAAATTTGTAAATTATAGTTGAGTATCACATTGCTCATATTGTGCTTTAAATTGATAGCTCACCTTACAATAGAATACATTTACTATTATTTGTAACCTACATATGTGATCATAGTATTGTGTATTTAATTTGTGAATCTTGCTAAGGTATTAACTTCCACATATTACTTTGTTACATTTCTTGTTATTGTTGTTATATATATTTACCATTATCTTCCACACTGCATTCCACCTGTTTGGAGAAATTCAAATGTTGCAGAATTTTAAAGGAAATTATACCGTTCATGAAAAAGCAAACCCAATTCAACCCCACTTGATGCATTAAACTAAAATTATTTTGATCTTCATAACAATCAGTATTCTAACAGTATTATTGTTGACTTTTAAATTGAAGCATCGCAACAATTGGCATCTTATTTTGCTGGTGTGAGTGGTTTTAAACAAATATAAAACTTTGATTCCTTGATTGTCAGCTTTCTCCCAAGTTTTCCACTGCTATTTAGGAGGTCATTCCCACCAATGATGATTTCTCTTTCTCTCTCTCTCTCTTTCTTTATGTACTTTATATTACTTATCTTTTTTGTTTAATGGCTCATTTAATTAATTGAAGTTCGAAAAATATATTTTTAAGGAAAAAAGAAAGTTTATCAAATTCATCATCTATTTGAACGTAATTAGAAACTAATATCACCATAAAATTCCTCAAGAGTCCTATAAAAAAAATGATTTTATTTTCTCACTCAATATAAACAAAAAAAAAATCATCATTTTCTAAAACAACTTTCTAAATTCATTAAACCAAATAATCCCTAATGAGCTTGTGGTAAACTGCTAGCTTACAACTTTAGAAGCTTACTTATATAAATTTTGCAGAGAAAAAACATATTACTGGCAAGAAAAATTCAGGAATACAAGCAACTAAATACTCACTGAGACGGATGATTTCCATTTCCCAGAAATAGCTTTCCAACATTTGAATATCTTCGATTCTCATCATATGCAATTCCTTTTCCCATGCCATAACCAAAACCAAAGCCTATTCCACATCCAGCACCAATTCCAACACCAAATTGTAGGCCAGGAAATCCAGCCCCTAATCCTGCACCTGTTCATTCAAATGAGCAAAATGGTGTACTGACATATATCAGCCAAAGAGCAAACAATATCACAGATACATGCATTTATAAAACTTCCAATAAAACTAATCAATGAACAGCATAGGCATATATGACTAGTCGAGGAAACAATATCACAAAGGTGTGCATTCATTAGACAGCTATTTATGTTAATCTATAAATAGAACAAAATTTTCACTAACATTATACAATAGATACAAGTTTGGGCCTATATCGGGGAACCATCGAGCAGAGCGCAAGAACAGAAGCCAAAAGAGCGAAAGGAGGGGAAAAGAGTAGAGGAAGTGTAACCACTCGACCCTATACACCCTTTATAAAGATAAGGAAATTAAGGAAGTCTAACCATCACACAAAGGTAAAGCAGAAATAAACAGTCGTTTTTGTGGTAAGCTATTAGCAGGATCACAACAACACAAGAAATGAAGCAAGAAAATTATTTTTAATTCCAAAAATGACAATTAAATTATAATAAAGCATTTAAAAACAAGTTTGAGGCAAAATATTTTACAAGGGGATTTGTCAATGCTTCAGTCGAAACAAACTCCTATAAAAGAACTCCCCTCCAGACCTAAATTGATTCACCCAATCCAACTTGGCTTGCACCTGAAAGATAAAAAATCTCTCTCGAACCTCCAACAACTCTTGGCAAAAAATCATCACCATCATCTTCCCCATCGTCTCGGTACGACCCAATAGCTCGCGCAGCTACTCACCCCATTGGATCCTTGCCGACCGAGCAAGGAACTCTCAATTTCATACAGGCGACGAGCAAGCAACCCATAAGACCTCCTGAGTCGGCCAACTGCTTCCTCGCATCCCAAATCCTTCAAGGGGGTTGTCAAGGAGATCAACACAGCCATCCTCACTTGTGAGCAGCCCTCGCCTGGCGCCTAATTTGCTACCACTGGTGCCCCAGTGAGATTATTCAAGTCAATCGGAGCCAGATCATCGTCCAGGTTTATCGAAGTCGGGTTATCTGCATCAAGAATCATCATAAAATAAAAAAGAGACTTCAAAAAATCAAATCCCACAAACAATACCGAAGTCCCTCGTACCCGAGAGCTGACTCGACTCAAAGACTATAATCAATTTGTCAGGCTCACCAACATACCAACATACACCGGTAAGAGCAACGTAAGAACGCCAGAGGTCATTTGAGCATGGCTGGTCGGAGGATCTTGTGCCGTAGCGCAGAGTTGGGTGGTCAGATCAAAGGTCGGGTCAGTGGGCTGAACGTTCCTCCACCCAGTACCGAAGATCAAATCAGACGACCCCACCTAATCCGACAGTGGGAGAGCAACATTTTCGCTCTTCACAATGGCTTTCTTCGTCCTCTCACCTTTCGAGCTGTCTCGTCCCTTTGGATTCCTAAAGGCGGAGAAAATTGGATCCTTGTTGGGAATGTTAACATGAGATTACAATAAGTTATTCATCACAATACACGAAAGTCAACCAACTCAAACAAGGCAAATCGCGGAGCAAATTAGAAATGGGATGGAGTCCCATCGTGCCCTGTTCTTAAATTTTTACATTAAACTTTTTTATTCTTATCGCAGTATCTCTTTCAAGAAGTAAGAGAATTAGAAAACTAAATATACATATCATAAAAGTTTATGAACTGATCTTAAAAAGATATAACAGTTCAAAAGAGGAGAGTGGTCACCCTACCGAACAAGCAAAGCCATACAAGCCCAGCCAACTAAGCCATAATCGACCAAGACACGAGGTGACGACGGGATGCTCCAAACAAGAGCCACTCGGTCGAAAATGAGACAAAAAGCATCAAAGTCAATCACTGCAAAAAAATTGACTCTATAAGATAGACCCCCCCCCCCCCCCAGTGGAGCCGATCCAAAGGAAGATTCAGTTTAACAAAGTATTTATGACCAATCCTATGGAGACCTCAAAAACTCCTATCCAGGGATTGCGCATAGTCAACCAGGTTGGATCAACCAACCGAACCATACCAACCAAGCTCAATTGACTGAGCTAATCTCGTCGACACGAAGACAACTAAGCTTAGTCGGTCAAGCTAGAAGGCAGTCGGACGATAAATCCACACTTGTAAAATACCAGAAATACCCTAGTACATACCCCTTCTAAACGGCAACCAAAATGTAATATCAATATTTTACTATCTCTCCTATAAATAGGAGAAATATTTCATAAAGAATACACAATTCATTACTTTTCGCTTATGTCACCCTCTCCTCATTTTCATTCTATTTTTTGGGTGTGATTCATTGACAATCTCGGATTCAACACCACGCTAATTGCATTGACCGAAACAACCCCTTAAATATGATGCAATGAAATTTCTAACAAGATCTTTATGAATACAGAAAGAGCAGTGGAAATATGTGATCTAATGTAAGACTTGAAGCATTGGTGCAACAATGAGGAGCAGAGACGCTCCAATTTCCATTCACAATAATAGTACATGCGGGACAATCTATAAGCAGCCCAACACCCAAAAAGATTACATGATCAACAATTTGACATATGTTCTTACCATCAACAGAGGGGCCAAAGTTTGAACAAATTGTTTTCTTGGAGGGACCATTTTTTTTTTTTAATGTGCTTCCATGCAGGCAAGAAAAAGTATGGAGTGAAATTCGACAGATTCCCAAAAATATTTGCATCAAGGAGACCCAAAGTATCATTGAATAACATTCCTGTAAGGTTACACTCGTACAACTTAAATGGCATTTTAAACCAAAAGGCCCCTTAAACACAAAAAAGATGCACAATATCTCTTATGATATTACTCACATCTTAGGATGAACTTGGACTGCTTGAGATCAAAATTCAAGAACAGATCCTAAATTAATTAAAATTTTCTTTGTTTACCAACAAATTATCGTTAAAATTTCACTGCTGACAACAGTAATTATCATCAAAACCCTAAACTTCTGCATATATCTCAGAATTCGTCCTTCAACTAAAAAGGCTGACTCGTCTCACCTCATAAGTTGACTAACTTAACAAAAACAACACAAAAAAAGATGAGCTCCACTAAACTAAAACCAAGGAAACAAAACGATAGAGTAGGAAAAAGAATTCAAAGCACAAAGCAAAAACCTACCGGCGAAAAGACTAGACAACGAAAAATGAAAAGGGCAAAGAGATGTAGCAAGGCTCACCTCCAAAAAGACCAACACCGGCACCGATACCGCAGCCGGCACCGAAACCGAAACCTGGACCGAGCTTCCCGATGTTATTGGATTTCACCACCGGAAGCCTCCACAGAAGGCCCTTGTTTCCGCCATTATTCCAGCTCATCCTCCTCCCCGCAGAAGTCCGCGAATGTCCCACTCGTCCTCCGACCTCTTCCCTGAGCATCCGCTCGCTCTACTGCGCCGATTCTGATGAGGTTGCCTGCGGCCACGGATAAATGGTAGGAGGACATGTACTAGGTAGTACTAGTTCACCCATTTTTTTTATTAATGAAGTCGGCTTAAGCTGCATTCGGACAACAGCTGCGATCCATCGGAAGGGCAACAATTACGATCTGATTGGCATTAACTAATGATATTTATGAGATTCGACATTTCTTACAAATAATCTAAATGTCAGTTCTCGCCAAACATAACAAAAAATCAATGTAACGCGAACAACATGTTTGAGTGCTTTAACTCATGGATTAGGGAGGCTCGAGATTAGTTCACTGTAGACTCAGTGGACATGATTAGAGGGATGTTAATAAAGAGTTGAAAGAAAAATGAGTTCAATTATGTGGAAAGGTGAATGTTCCTAGAACATATGACTATATTCGAGAATTAACCACGAGAAAGACGCTCTACTTTACT
>NW_018164869.1:3034803-3043683 GCF_001263595.1 Phalaenopsis equestris | reverse complement strand
ACGCTCTTCTTTACTTGATAGTCATAAACATATAAGGCCGGGTTTGAGGGGAATCAAGTTAGACATGAAGTGGAAATTAAGGGGAGATGGTGCAGTTGCGGATATTGACAGATGATTGAGCTCTCATTTATTCATGCCTCCTCATTCATTTGCACCAGAGATCACACAACATGGCTAAACTACGCCGACGAGCATTGCCATGTGTCCGGGTATTCACTTAAAGGTTATGACTATGCTTGGATTTATTTATCATATTTTCAATATAGGTACATGTATAAAATAATTTATGAGGGAAGAAGTGTAATATTCTCAAGAAAGAATCAATGGGTGACTCCGGATGATGATCTTCACATTAACACACCAAGCACAATAAGACCTAGGACTAGGCTAAAGAAGAGGTGGACCAAAAGCTTCATTGACAACCAAAGACAAAAGCGATAAATGCCCCCACAAATGTGACTCGTGTGATTCGCAAAAGCACTTGCAAGACTTCTCTTGTCCATTCTAGTTCAAATTTGCCTGAAGTTGAATTTATCTCACACACCTCAGAGTTTACATATACTGATATAGGCTTTCGGGGAATGCTTTCAGAGAAATGGTGCGGTGTAGAAGGTGTTGATAATGATTGATTGCAACTGAAATTTTTTTGTGTTATAACATTTTTGTCTCGTAGCTTTACTCAACAATGATGTACATATTTCAGTTCATTCATCAGAATTTATTGAAGTGGGGTATTTGGAATGATATTTTGATAAATGATGAGTATAACAATGATTATCTTTGATTCTGAAATTGAAATGATTGAAATATATTATGTGCATACTCATCAATACCATTAAAGTTTACATACAAATTAATACCATTAAAGTTAATTTTTTGAGGTTTTTACATACTAACAGATATAGCTGCATGATTCACAGCAGTGAAACAGACTGAAGTGAATGATGCTGTATTGTATGATGTAATGAATAATGATTCTTCATGTGATTTTGGTCGCTTAAGTTTATATATATATATAGCTTAAAACACTTGGAAACTTCTATCAAAATAGTCAAAATAATAATTTTGGGGTCAATTTGGAATCATTTTGATTTTTTATATTTTACTTTTATTTTTAAAAAAGTGTTAATTTTATGTGTTTATCATATAATTTAATTTTTTTAAATAAGCCAGCCCACTTTTTAAAAACTGTCAAAACAACTATATATTAATTTAAATATTTTTAGAAATAAATACCAAGTACACTCACATGCTTGATAATAACATCTCGCTCGAAACAGGCTTTGTTTGAAGCAGCGGGAAAGTTTGGAGCGAATGACGGCAAGAGACGGACTTCTCCAAAAAAAAATGGTAGATTTTTGCTATTTCAGATTGTAGCTCATCTCCTCCGACAAACCAAACTTTTAAGAGAAATTCGATAAATATCGAACGAAGCCATAATCAATGGTCTAAATATTTGATTGGTCTAACATTATTGAAGCCGCTACCATTTGATATTCCCCCACATTAAATATATCAGTTCGGTAGTTCAAAAAAATCAACTGGGCGGTTCATTTGTAAATAGTAACATTTTGGGTGATTTACATGTACTTATCCCAATAAATAAAGCCCCACATGTGACCAACACCAACCTGCACAATTTGTAAGTCTACTCAGCCAACACCATGAGACATTTAGATGAGAATTTGACAGAGGCTTGCTCATTTCTTAAAAGAAAGGATTGTGCGAGCTAACTAATTACATCAATTCCAATCAACAGAGATTTATACAATCTATACAGAGGCGAAGTAAATTACACTACACGCTCATGGCCCTTGAAGAGTTCTCTGTCTCCCTTTCCACTTCTTCTGAACCATCCGTAGCCTTAAAAGAAACTAACAGTTAATTATTCTTAATAATGGAGTAATTTATAATTATCAAAAAAAAAAAAAAAAAAAAAACTAACTTCAGAGTTTCGCATCCTAAATACTATATGTTCAATGTTCTCGTCATGAGGATTTCATTATCAAACTGACAATAGCCCACGATGGTTATCATTTTTATTTGCCTGCCTTTCTCGACTTCCGAGGTCGAATCTATGAATCCATTTACTAGATGAATTATAGAAATCTATCCGACCTTGAGGCGGTGTTTGGTATAATAATTTAAATATGATTTCGTCATGAATTTTGCTTAAATCCAACTAAATATTAAAAATAAAATAAAATAATTAAATCCCACGCTCTGTTAGATCATTTTTTTTTTTTAGTTCCGTCTTTTTTATCGTGTAAATCCAGATTTACTAAATACAAATGTGAAGCGGGTTCAAGAATTTGCTTCTGCTATTGCTCACAAGCTCATGTCTGTCGAACAGAGCATCGAATTTACTGGATTTGATAGATCCTATTTAACGCAAAATTCAGGTTGCAGCCAAACACCGCCTAAATGTGTTTTAAACTTTCAATATTAGTATTAATGATAGATGCAGATGGGGAAGGAATGAACTTGGGTGTTACACAGGCCGCCACACTAAAGAATAATTTTACCTTGTTCTCTGAAAGATAAGGTTTCAAGGCACCGTCGCCTCGAAGAATTTTAGCGCCGCAGCCTGCTGTTTCAATGGAGCCAACAGCATCCTCGTCCACCACAACAGCAACTATTCGTTCATCTCCAGTCTTCCTATCTGGAATCTGAATATATGTGCATCTCACAAGTTGCCATTATAAAAAGATATATAAGATTGAGCACAGGCTAATGTTAAAAAATTTGGGAGTGATTCAAGAGTTCTCAACTATTGTATAGGTATATATCTAAGAAAAGGATTAATTATGAAAATGTTTACAATGGGTACTGAAAATGATATGCCATGATGTATTCTATTTATATAAGAGATAAAATTCTAATTGGCAAGCTATCCCCTGAAATTAGTAAATGTAATTATAGAGAAATATTAGAAGGTAAAAACTTTAAAACTAAAAAAAAAAAAATTTAAGTTCTTAACATAAAACTTTAATGACTATTGTAATGATTATGTTTCAATAACATCAAAAAGCAGACAATAACAACAATATTATATGGATCTAAATATTTGGCTATAAAAAATCATTGTTATTTAAATCAAGTGTGGTAAAAATTTGAAAATTAAGATCGATGTGTCTGAAAATTAAGAATGCTTACATTTGAGAAGATGTCGAAGTGACGACTACTAATGAACAGTTAACTGAAAATATATGCAGAAGATTTCGATATACTTACGATCAATGATAGAAAATATATCTATTCGACAAGCTGAAAATTTTTTTTTGTCAAAAGATAAGTAAGGATAACAGTTGGACCTAACCTTTAATAGATAAAAGTTGTTCTAAAAAACTTTAAAAAAAACAGATTTGACACATAAAAATGAATAAGGATTAACAATGCCGAGCCCAGATGGTTGGGTTAACTTAAGGCTAACGATGATGCAAATGAATCAATCCCACTTGCAGCTGAGCGAAAGATAATGCAGCATCTTGTAGCTTTTTTTAGAGTTTAAATATCTAACACCCCTAAAAATATCATTTACATAACTAAAACCACAAACTCATTTATACAAGTAAAATGACATTTCCCATGTCACTCCCGTTATTGTTCATTTCAACTCGCCCACGCCGGTTGGTTTTTTCCACTTGCTTTTAATTTCAACAGTCGAGCAGGAGAGGAAGCATGAGAAAGTAGACGCGTGCAGGAGAGCCGAAGCTTCGGCGTACGTTGGGCGTTTGATCGTAGAATATAAGTGTTATAATTTTATGTGATAAGAAATTTATATATAGATATATAAATATAAGTATTGTTATATATAAAAAAATTATTATATAAGGTAAAATAATAAAAAAAACTTATATTTCAATAATTTAAAGTTATTAATTAATTAAACTAATATAATATTTAATAACAAAATCAATAAAATTAAAACTAATATGAATATCATATTTATTTTAAACTTCCAAATTTAGAGAAGTCAACGTTGAGACAAATCAACTAGTAAATTAATCGAAAATCGAGGTGAGTACTTGTACTTCTAAATTATAATACAAATTTGTTCTTCTCAAATATGTTTGCAGTTGATGACATTTGTAGATGTTTTATTGTGATTGAGCTATTCTTCTCTTTATTGATCATATCGTAGTGAATGTTGTAGTTATTTATTCATACATTTTAGTGTATGCTTTATATCTTATGATTGCATGCAATGAATACATATGTTTATGATGACTGCTTGCATGTGCATGCTTCGTTATAATAGACCACCCATTGATGGTACTAGTAGGTGAATACTAATATACTTGTGCACGTAAATAGAAAAGAATATTGATGTTGATGTGTCTTAATTGACAATTTTTTTAAACGGTGCCTCATGTGACGATTCTATAGATATGATAATGATATAGATTCATTTGAATAACATCTCAAATGTTTATATTGATTTATAAAGAAGATTAATTGAGATGAATATTGTTCTTTATTTTCCTTATATAGCTGTAGTTTATAAGTATGAGTATTCACTAACTCATTTAGCTCACAATTGTTTTAACTAACTTTTCATATTTAATTAAATATTAAATATGAGCAATAGATGAGAAAACGTCTATCGGAGACGCGAACAACCATCAACAAGGTGAATTTAATTGTACCGCTTTAATATAATTTTGTAACGGCTCTTCAATCTGTTAAAATGTAGACGATTATAGAAAATTTTAATTCATACCGTCTGATCGTCTTGTATCCGTCTTAGTTAATTCCAAGCCCCAGACCGGATTGTGGCATATAAATTTTTATTTTTATATATCTGAAGCCATTCATAATTTATATATAGTATTATATATTGAATTAATCGTTTTGACGCATAGAACTTTATAAAACTAACTCGGTTGAAATTTGAGAAATTTTGAATTTAGGGTACATTTTAGAACATCAAAATTTTATCCGATTTCTCAAAATAGATTATTACAATCTCCCCTTATAAAATTTCGTATTTGAAATTCATGAACTTCACATCAACTGTGAAAATATACATTATGAAGATGAAACAAAAATTGAATACAAAAAGTTGTTCCTTATCAAATGATAATTGAAATATATCAAACTTTATGCATCAACATCAGTGGCAATATGCTCATCCAACTTCTGATGGGTTAAGGAATAAACTCTTGGACGAATGTTTTGACTTGGTTGCTCCTTACAAGCCATAGTATCAGCTTCTGCTATCCTCTGTTGACCACTTCAAGATGTAGAGCCTTCCTGAAAATTCCTCTGAACTGGATTTTTTCCTGGGTGAGCAACTGATATGGATCTTTGAGTAGCATTAAAGCAATTTCTTCTCATATGTCTAGACTGTCTGCATAAGTACCCAAGTAAACACATTCACCATGATGCTGCTTCCCACTTAACACTAGTGCTACTGCCAGCCTGACTGACAACTCCATCAATGCAGTACTTTATCTTCTTCCCAATGAACTCCCTTCTCCTGAATGAATTGTTGGTGTCACTTCTTCTAAACTCTTCCTATTATGCATGTCTCTATGATTTTAAGTCTGTTGGATCTCCACTAGTACTAAATAGTCTTCAATCCCAAGTTGCACTAGTGACCACCTGATCGAATCCTTCAATCTAGAAAGAAATATATGGCATTCTCCTCTGCATTAGGAATCAACAGGGGTGAATATCTGGCAACATAGTAAATTCTGCTTTGTATTGCATAACTAATCGATCTCTTCGGGCCAACCTAATGAATTTATCTTGCTTCTGCCTTCTAGCTAACAGTGGTAAAAACCAATCTCTGAAGGTTTTCAAAAACTTGTTCATTGCATCAAGTGGTTGTTTCTACCACCAAACTTCTTATGCATTTATCCTTGCCACCATCTATTAGCTTCTCCCTCAAAAGCAAAAGTAGCAACAGTAACTCTTCTCTCCGGTGGACATGATAACCCATCTATAATCTTCTACACTCTCAAAAGCTAGTTTTCAGCTTCCACTGGCCTTCCTACTCTAGAAATGGTTTCATATCTTCAGAAAGTTTCAAGTGCTTATCCATTGGTGTTCCTCCACTAATACTAGCTTGAGATTGAGAATTTTTAATCAACTGAATCACAACATTTATCATGTCAGAGAATGCACCAACATTGACTATGAAATTCTGGAGTTCAACAGATTTTATGTTCTCATCTCTAGCATCTTCCTCCGGATCATTCATAATTCTGAAAAACACAACCATATAAATTAATTAGACCCAATTAATTTTTTTTATTTATATATTTATAACATAATCCAATTATCTTACTATTCTTTCATTAAAATTCAAATTATTTAATTTAAACTTCTTGCTCTGATCTAGACCTCTGTTTTGATATTTTTTTTGTCATGACATTGCCCCGGGCTTAGAGTTAACCTAGACGGAAACAAACGGTCGAACGGTAGAAATTAATTTTTTGTTATTTTGTTTATATCACAAGTCGTTTAACATTTAAATAATATGTGAAAGAGCCACTAAAAAATCAATTAAAACTAACAAGTATAAATTTAAATATTTTTGTTTGTTGTTCTCGCATTTTATACACAGATTCTCTTCTGTTCATCTTACTCAAATGCCTAAAACCTAAAAATAAATTAAAGCAACATAAAATGTTATATAAAGATAAACTATAAACAATCACACTTCTAAACTTACAGTAATCTAAAAAAAGGAATACAATATACATGCAGGCCTTGCATATCTCTATAAAAAACTATTTAATATGCTAAACTTTCATATTTTTTATAAGAAATCTTATATATGTTAATACGTGTATCAATAACCTTTTTTTAAATGATCATACGCTAATCTTATATATGTATTTATCATAACTTTATTTTTTACTTTATACATTTTACATACATTTTTATCTTTGTGAGAATCACCATTAAAAAAATCTTCCACGCCTTTGGCTGATATTGTCACGTCCGCTCCCGTTGGCACAGTGGTTAGCCATCTACACATCGCAATCGTTTACCGATATTATCCCATCAGCACAGTGGTTAGCAATGTAAATATCACAATTGACTGGAGATATAAGTTTTAATATACTCACCCCTGGCTGATATTATCCCGTCGGCACAGCGGTTAGTGATCTAACCATCAGAATTGTCTAGGGTGGTACAAAACTCTACGCACACGGGTAAACTAACATCCTCTATCCGTATCATTAGGGGGTGAACTCCTCTGAACATGCACATACAAACATTCATATATAAACTATTTCATTTTTTAGTCTGAGAAATCTTCATGCATTACTAACATGCATACTTACTCTGTTGTGCAACTACTCATCATGCATATCTTTCATATCATATTTATCTCTGGTTTTGTTCACATCTCTTACTTATATTATGCATATTATTTTTCATCGCGCTCATCATGTGTATCTATAATATCACGTCTATCTTGCAGATCATCTATACAATACATACCATGCATTTCATACATATATTTTATATATATCTATCATGACTAACAATATGAAGGATTTAATTAAAATAAAACATCCATGGAGTCAAACATACATTTTGAAATAAAGAAGAATACTAAAATTTAAAAATATAATTATTCACCTCAATTGTCATGCTAAAATCTTAATCTTCCTAACTAGTTGGTGTTACGATACTTTATGTTGAGCATAATAACACATAAAACATAATATTAAATTTTAAGATTTAAGCATTTTTTGTCAAACAAATTATTCTTCTTTGCTTGAATAGCTTTCACACACATGCCTTGAACTCGTCACCTCAGGTAAACAACCTGAAAACTGTAAACATCTTAGGAATTTATAAATTTTCGACCCAAAGTAATTCAACCCAAAAAGTAACATTCTTACAGCAATTAAACTTCTCCCCACAAGTCCGTTTTTTTAAAGCTGCCAAAAATTATTCCCTCTTTTTCCTCATACTTCAAATCTCCTTTCTGCTTCGTTGATTTCATGCTAAAAACCCCTACAGAAACTCAAAAGCTACTTATGACACTTCTGACGCAAATTCGACACCTTCGACGGCTACCGAAAATAAAATTCATCACATACTTCAAAATAGAAACAAGAGCGAGAAAAATAATGTCTCAAATAACATGAAAATAGGTTTCATACTCATCGATTTCACCCCGAAGCCCGGAAACCTAGCTGCTTGCTGCTCACTGTTGTGCATCTACGCACGATCTCGACTCCAACACTGTAGTTGGAGTCGCAAGCTCCCTCGACTGAGAAGAAAAAGGTGGGTGTTGACCTCACTTTTGGTTGAGGTCTAGAAACTTCTTTAGTAGCCTAGGTCTAGCCATAGGATTTTCCTATTGACTAGTCTTAGAAAACTAGAAAAGGTACCCTCACCATTGGAAATTCAAAACTCTTCTCTTTACTCAACTTGAAATTCCACATATTGACCTTAACCTCTAGCATTTAGTAGGTAAGATCATTATGAGAGAATTCAAGAAGAGTCCCTATAGGATTACTTGGCCTTAGGATTGACCCTGGATGTTGACTTGGAACTAGGATACACCATATCTTCACAATACATTGGTTTATGACTTATTTAGAATGGATATCTATCCAATTCTATGTGAAATGTCTAACTTGGTCTTTTGCCCCTAGGCATCTCCAAATTACCTAACTGCCCTTGGGACCCAAATTTGGCCAAAATTCACAAATTTTGCCAAAATACCTAAAATTGATCAAAACTCATTCCAAACACTTTGAATACATCAAAATTTGCCAAAACTGACAAAAATGACCAAATTACCAAAATGCCCCTCCATGACCTAAAAATCTAAAAATTCCAAAAATTCCAAAAAATTCCTAAAAAATCCCAATAAATCTAAAATATTCCCAATTTCATTTTGTT
>NW_018164869.1:3003291-3028335 GCF_001263595.1 Phalaenopsis equestris | reverse complement strand
TTACCATTTGAACTCCTTGAAGGTAATTTTTCTTGATTTTTATCGAGAGTATTCTTAGGTAATCTAAGATGTAATTAATTATAGGGGTTTGCCCTTATAGGAAGCTTTTCCCGAACCCAGCATAATATAAACCCTATTTAATTCATTATATTAAATAGGGGAATTTGTCGGCCAATAATTGGTTTCGCAGACCAAACGGATGTCATAACTTTCTCTAGTTTATTTGATCGAACCTCACCCTCAATTCTTGTGTTCATCCTTCGGGATAGATACAGGATTTGAGGTAAAGCGCTCTTTCATTTAAACTATGAAAATTATGGGGTCAGTTTGACTTTATCTTTTTCAAAATTAAAATTTTTTAAAATGTCCTTCCGAAGCGGGCAACGGGATTTCAATTCCGATGACCGACAGCTTCTTACGGGCAAACCCCACACCAAAAATAGTGCTGACAGTGGGGGAGGAAGATAATGCAAAATTAGCATGAAAGAGGGGTTTAAACTCATAAATTTCTCCCTCGAGCTCCCTATCATGAACTACGTCTTCAGACCGCCGCTCGCCCTCACTACTCTCGAGGAATTCCTCTGTTGAGCGTAATCAAGTCGTTGCATGAGGGAGAGGGGAAGGGAAGGGAATCGGAAGATGGGAGGAGAATTTGGAGGCTCTGGAAGCCCCATTTAAGTGAATTGACGAATAAATGACGCTAGAGGTCGGTGGGGAATAATAAGGGTACGGGAGTTTAGGAAATAATTAGGTTTAATTAAATTAATTAAACATATAAGTTTTACTTTTTTTTTATCTCTGAAACCATTCATAATTTATATATAGTATTATATATTGAATTGATCGTTTTTATGTGTAAAATTTTGTAAAAATTAATTTGGTTGAAATCTGAGGAATATGGTTGGGATACATTTTAGATCTCCAAAAGTTTTACCTGATTTCTCTAAATGGATTATTACAGGTATAGACCTCAATGTAATTCAACACTCCCAATCACTTCTGAGAATCCACTGCCTGAAATTCATAAGTTAGAATGAAATTTGATAATATAATTCAGGCATGAGAATAACTATTAATTGAAAATAAGTTACAATCTAGTCGGGGAACATAGAACATTGAAGGAAGCTAGACATTCACATTTCCTTTCCAAACAGTTCTAGAGTGAGAACCATCAACGAGTCTAACAAATTTGGGGTTTTTGATCTCTTGATAATTAATAAGAGCATGAATGTCCCCAGTCATATGATCAGAAGCACCCGAGTCTGTTATCCAAGGTGGAAATCGCCCATTCTTAGTAAGATAGGATGAGATATGATACTTCAGTGTGTCATCAAACTGAAAAGCTCCAAAATAGAACTAGACGACTTCATTCTGTACTTGGTCATATACACTATGCACGTTTAGGGTTGCAGGAATTCTTGGTCACCTTTCTTCGCAGGAGTGGATGAACACTTGAAAGGTTAGAGAGATTTGCTTGCTCGAGAAGAAGCAGTCGAGTCGCCGGCGGGGAGGCGGGGAGGCCGACTACTACTTGTGGCTACCCTGGTGGAAGACAACAGAGATAGGAAATCTGCAAGTAGAAATCCAACAAGAAGAGGATCTCATGCAACTGGAAGTCTATGGAGATCCAAGCAGAAGAAGAAGTTGGAACCATAAGAGCCTGCCGGGAGTTTGAGATTTTCAGGGAGAATTCTGGTGCTGACTTCTGCAAGGAGAAGCTCCAATGGAAGGCCTGTAGGAAGGCAAGTGGAAGCAAGGAGAATTGGATGTTGTTGCTGTCGGAGGTGGAGTACGTGCACAAGGGATACTTCTGGAAGTAAGAACTGAACAGAGGGGATTTCTGCTCTGTGAGACAATTCGAATCCAAGTTCTTCCTGCAATTGGTTATGGAAGGAGACGACAACGCCTAAGTCTAGAAGAAGGAAGCCGCACCAGTGTCTAGAAGGAGGAAGCAATAACACCTAGAAGGAGACAATGGCAAGAAGAGGATCCGACAGAGGGCCTACAATAATTAGCAGGTACAAGGAGAGGCCCTGGTGGTGGAAATTAAAACTAGGGTCTCCTGCTTGTTGATGCCCTATCAGAATCCTGAGGGCGGGAAAAGTTCAATGCCGATGGAGGAGACACGCAGCTACTTCCGACTTATCATTTCCATTATAAAGAGAAAGTTGATTTGTCAGCTTGGATTTCCACCATGTAGCAGCATCCAACAAATTGGATCCTGAGTTGTGGTCCTGTGATTTAAAAAGCGGCTTGGAGTTAGCAAACCGAATTCTGATTTTACGATTACGAGGGACAGAAAACCCAATATAAGGAGTTGCACATAGGTTCTTTGATATTCGCCTGCGATTTCTACTAGAAAGAGAAAAATACATAAGCGCTGGGATTCACACTATAGAGAAAAAAGTAAAAGAAATCTAGAAAACCACCAGAAACGAACCATCGTCGACCGCCTTCGTCTGCACCGATCCAACACGACAGGATTAGCGGTTTCCACTTCCTCTACACGAATTCCTTGAGTTGCAAGAGGATTCTAACAACTTTGGAAAGAAGTAGAGGAGGGCCAGCATAAGTGATTTCGACGGTTGCAGGGAAAATTATGGTTGCTTGGAAGGGTACGACAACCGAAGGAGAGCTGGGGTTTCTTTCCAAGCTCTGATACCATGAAAAAAAAACAAATTTTCTGAGGAAAAATTACTTGCATATTTTCAATATTTACACATACGAAAGGTACATATATAGGCAATTGTATCTCCTAATTTACAAACTTTCCTAATATATCTCATCTAAAATATGGAAAGGAGATATTCTAAAATAAAAGAAAAGAAACATAAATAGGAAGAGAAGAAAAATAAATCAAAGAGTTTCCAAAGTTGTCTTTAAATTCAACCCTCCATGATCCTTATAGGTAGCCAACCGGCCCCACCATCCAAAATTTCCACAACGAGAAACAAGGACAATCAACTAAAGATTTTTCTTAGAAAATGATTTTGGTTTAACATCAAATGATGTGTTATGTTAATGCTTATTTTTTAATCTTATCTTAAGGTTTGGTTAGGAATAACATTAATATTTTGCTATTAAATTTAAGAACATGTGATATCTCTTTCATAACTAGTGATGAGCCTAGCATATAAATAAGGTCTACCCAAAAGTATGTGAGCAATGCCCGTGAAAGGACATCACGTCATATTTAAGCCTCATAAATCTCTAATTTGACAAAAATCAAACATCAATTCATGACAAAAGAAAAAGAAGTGTGGTTCACAAAACTAACATAAAAGAGCACATGGTGTGGCTTTGGTTTGAAATTTACCTAGCCAACGTATGAGTGATAAAGACATTTGTCGCACTACCATCATGAATGACACATTTTATCTCATTTATAAGAGAATGTTTTCCCTTTCCAATCCTATGGCTCAATTTTTTTTATAATCATATCATAATGTCTAATTAAATTTCATAACTTAGATCCAACTCATATAAAAAGGGAAACTTTTAATAATATGTATTTTCAATCTCTATCTTCTTGATCAATTGGGAGTTCTTATACTCTAAAATCATGATTTGAACCTAAACAGTGATACAACATGACATCTTTTATAACACTAGAAATAAAAAATGTCCTCTTATGTGGTAGAAGAAATGCTAGAAAGCCTAATAATGTGTGGTTTGGATAACCTAGCAGAGGGTGTAACATATGGTGGTTGGGAATACCGTAGGATTAAGAAGTTGATATGGCAAGTCTAGCAGAACACCTTAGAAGATTAGAATAATCTTTAAAAAAAAAGAAGGATTTGAAATTTTACTCTCTTGATTTTCACTTAACAAGGGAAAGTGAAAATCTTTCTTGAAGAATTAAAGATAAAAAATTCCTACTAAATTTCTTATATCTGGTTTAAGAGCGGTAATAAATTAATATACAAATTGCCATTATGAATGCATTTTATTCTAGATATGAGATCTTCAAAAGTGCTCTAGCACTCATTTACCTTCATACTTAAGGAAAATTATTTGAGCACATTTTAATGGTACTTTTGCTTTAACATTTCCTTAATTCAAGAGATCCCTTCCCAGGTATAACCTACTATGACCCTATAGTTTTACTTCTGCAAATTTTATTATTTGAAAATCATTCATTCCCTGCCAGCTAAAAAAAATCTATTGCTGGGGAAAGTCTAGAACTTGAGTTATAAACTCCATCATAAATAGGTGCTTCAACTTTAACTGTTTCTTTAAGGAATATGAGAAGTTTGGAGTTGTTAAACAAGAAGATCTACTATTGCCCTGTTTTGAATCATTTGAAAAGACCTCAAATAGAGTTTTGAAGAGGATAATAATCATTTTTCAAAATATTGAACCGAGTAAATAATCTTCAATAATTTTAAAATGTAATTAAGTGGGACGCCGAGGAAGTTTTGGAGGCATCACAACAAAAGCATGAAAATGCAATGGAATGAATGAAAAAAATTATAACTTTTAAGGATTTAAGAGGCCTTCATAAAACCATTAAAAATAAATAAAAACTATTCGGTCAATAGATTGCAACAATTCAACTTATTTAATCTAAAAAGAGAATTTAAATTTTCTGTATAATTCTCCTATATGAATAGTTTCAATAATGAAACACGACTTGCCAAAATTTACTAGAACAAAGAGAAGTGATTGTTTTGAGTTTAATGGTTTAGGACTTTGAGATTAAAATGGAGAACATTAATTTAATTGCATGCAAATATTCTATGACTTGCAATCACAAATATATAAGATCCTAAAGATAACATAAGCTATGCAACCAAAGCAAAGAAATTATGCACCTAAAGTTTGATAATAGAAGCCATGCAACCAAAGCAAATGCATTATGCACCTCAGATTAGAGCAAAAATTCAACGATGCAGGAAGCAACTTTCCAATTATCAGGGTTTTTCTTAAATGTTGAACTAACTGATTTTCTCTTGCATAACCATAGTTATAATACAAATTGATGAAGTGATGCTACAATCTTGAAAGAGTTGTAAGATAAACACAAGTAGAATGACAAAAGAATAACTACCATAACCTCATGATATGTAATCGCTTTTAACCTCACAAAAGAAAGAGAGGGAGAAAAAATCAAACAAGCTAAGTTAGAAAAAAGAGTAATCTAACTTGTATATTCAAAGAATCAAAATGTGAGACATGTCAAAGTTCTACCACCATCAACAAATTTCACATTATAAAGAGTGTGAAAAGCCATACGAATATCAAAGGTCACAGAAGTACAAAAAATGTCATGATCATGAAGTTTCAAATAATTAAATGGAACGAAATGTTTAACCTTCTCATCTTTTATCTCCCTACATTAAGAGTCCAAAGAGAAGCTATTTTTGCCCACCCCAAATCTTCAAATTGAAGCTAATTTAACACACTTTTCCCCCCCCCCCCCCCCCCCCCCCCCAATCAAAGTGATTGTGGGTTAAATTGAAGCTAAATTCCAAAAATACCCCCATTTTTAACACCCTGACATCAATTTGCTTAGCTTTAACATTTATGACTATTTTAGCATATTAAAGTAGTTTGGGACTAATTTGACACTTTTAAAAACACTCTGAATAAAGTGGCACCGTTCAAATAGTCTGGGAACCATTTTGGCAGTTCTACCGATATAAGCATATATGTTGTGAAAAAAGGCATACTAAATAAAGAATTTATATTCATTAGTGACAGCGGCATCAAAAATACCTATGTCATGGCAAGGCATGCCTGTATTTGATGACTCCTGATTTCTTTGGAGGAAGCACAACAGTTATATCCGGATCTACTAGATGATTATCATTTAAAGGATTCATCGGAGTGGAACTCTTCCACGACAAGCAAAAGTAATGTAAATATAAAAATTTACTATTGTCAAAAATTTGTGCATTGAGAAGAAACCGCTGAAAGAAAATTTTTCTTTTGGTTGTTGGGGTGTTTTTGATAAGAATTTGTTTTCATATTTTCTTTTAATAAAACATTTTATTCTATAAGAGTCGGTATACATTATGATGATCTAAAGTTTCCCCGAAGCCCATTAATTAGATTTTTGTGGTCTACTCGGTTAATGATAATGGTTTACTATGCAACCAAACTCATGGTTGTTTGATAGCTTACGGTTATTGTTACCTATGTTCAGCAGCCTTTCTAATTTTACAGCTTTGAGCGCTGGATTTAGAATTTCGCAAGTTATCTTGTTCTAGCAAGGTTTTGATTTGTAAATGAAGCCCTTTTGTCCTCGATTAAGGTGATCCCGCAGGCTTAAATTCCCAATTTGAATGAGTCTGAGCAATGCATTGTTTTGAATATAGTACAACAGATGCTTATCTATAGCACAGGATTCAATTGACGGGAATATTCTGGAATTATAAGAATATTATGGGTCAAATTTTATTTTTTAGTTCCTTATTTGCAAATCTAAGTGAGGCTGCGATTATAAAGGTAATATGAGGTACATTAAAACTCAATTAACTATTTTAGTACCAAATTATCATTTAATATGTGATTTCTTCAACTTCTCCGAGATCAAAGGAGATTGAAGATTCCTCGGAGAGGCTCTTTATGCAAGTGGGACACTTGATTTAGTGGATTCTTTTTACTTTTTTTTTCAGACATCAGTCCTGATTGATTTGATTGATTTTATCCAAGTTAGATATACTATGAATTTCCATGGTAGCATGATTTTCAATTTATAGTATAATTTTCCTACTTCTGAACTTGTACGCATTATTTCTAATTAAAGAATACCATCGAAATACCATTTGCATAAATTTCTTTGAATTTTTGTTTTCATCTAAAAGATAACAATGTCATCGAAATAAAGAATGTATGATTAATATATTGTGTGTGTTTGCATGCTTCTGTGCATTTATTTGTAGAACTGTAGTAGCAATGCTATAACCAAAGACATCCTACATCATGCATTCTCCATATTTTTATTATTAAACAAAGAAGGGGGAACGCTTAATACGTATGAACCACAGCAGTCTGATAATATACCTCATACATTGCTTCCGTGAGAATATTCTCCATGATACTTCGTAGACCTCTTGCACCAGTATTTTTGGCCATTGCCTTTTTGGCAATTAGCCTAAGTGCGGTTTCTGTAAAATGCAATTTAACCTGGAAAAGAAAGTTACCTAATAATTAAATGGAAAAAAAAAATCACATGAGCAACAAACAGTTGAGCTACCACATAAATCTACAGTTAGCGGGAGTAAGAGGCTTGTTTACACTGTTCATGCTAAACATTTTCTTGTATTGTTTGCCAAGAGCGTTCTTGGGTTCTGTCAAGACCTGAAACAGACGACACATTATGCATGGGTACCCAATGGCGTGATCAGAGCAAAAAATAGTAATGCAAGAATCACAGAACATACACAAAACTACATGCATGCCTACACACACATCTCTCTCTCTCTCTCTCTCTCTCATATCGGAGGGAAAAAAACCTAAATCACAAAAGCAACTTTTATTAATAGGGAAATAGGGCTACAACACAAACTGAAAATAGCATCACTCAAACATAAAATGACGAAACAACACCTCGAAAATGCGTCCAAGGGTGGTAGGGGTTGGCCAGGTGGGTTGAAATGACTAGCAGAGGAAGCGGCAGTTTGCCTACAGAACTGCAAGCTGTGGAGCTGGATGGTCGTCTTAAGACAACAGGGTTGGAGGCTGCAAAGTGGGTTGGAGGCAAATGGGGAGCGGCTAGGGTGGTCGGCGGCTAAGGGGGAAGGTAAGGTTTAGCGAAGATACAATCACCATCTCGAAGTAGGATACAGTCGGAGCACCATCATCTTATCAAATACAACCCACAAAGGGAAAAATGACTCCACAAAGAAATCTAAAAGCAATACATAGCAACAACTAAACCCTAAATCCAAAAAACAGTAATTTAAAAACTCACCGAGGGGAAACAGAGAAGGAAAACTCCCATAAGGAAATCACTGAAAAGGAAGGAGGGGAAAGGGATTGGCGGCAATGCTGCCCTTCGCAATATGCCGCTTGATCGAGCGGGAGGTGTGACGAGGCGGGAGATGCAAAAGGAAAGGCCGCCCGAGTTGTATGACGCCGCGCGGTACTTTGGAAGCTTGGACCGGGTCCACTGGACCAGTTCCCCATGCCAGTCGATTTAGTCGGCTAGCCCATTTCCTGCCTCTGTGTGGGAAATTCCCGCACACGTGTCCGTAAAGGGAAAGCCCCTCGTTAATCTCTCGATATTGGGAAAGCTTCGACTTCATCGGTTGAAGCCGACATCAGCTCCCTTAGTAGGTCAATCATGTCGGCGTTGTCATTCCACAACACATCCTGGTAGAATAAGTATTCATCCTCTTTTGGCAAATTCTGAGCTGGAACTGTAGGAAGACGAGTATTCTCACAGCTCAGTTATCGATCCATTTCAGGGGTAACCTGCTTCTTTCACCCCTCTTAGTCAGCTGCGTGTGGTTGAGGAACTGGTATGGGAGCAGTGATCAATTCTGAGGTGAAATTTGTGACAGGTTGCACCCTTCTCACTAGCACCCCCTCAAGAAAGACCTCTTCGTAACTGATAGGACTTGGATCCCATTAAAGAATTTTCATCCCCATATAACTCCTTGGACCCATTACAAAGCTAAGGTTTATCACCTCTTTGAATATATGACGAGAGGTACCATGCGGGACAGGAAATAACCTTTGAATGTCACCACGTGATATTCTCACCATGGTACAAATTATTCCTCTTCGGACCTGATGGACCTCCCCCGCAGGGATAACTCAGGAAGAGGTCTATCCATTTGAAAAATTTGTATTTCTCTTATCTGTGGTGGCCATGTATCTGATGTCGGCTCCTTAAGCTTGTGATCCTTCTGGATTACCAAGGTCCACCCTGTTGTTGCTCCTCTCAACTCCTACGAAACAGTATCTTGAGGTACCACGGTTTGATACGCTGCTTGAACTCTCATTACATCGAGGTCACTACCTTTTAGAACATCTACTCTTACCTCAGCTAGAATCACTATCTCAGCGTCCACTGGAACTGGTGGCATCACTTCCTTGCTAGATGCAAGTGGAGAATCATCTTGAAATTCTTCAACTTCTCCAGTATCAATTGTGTCATTGCCTAATTATTCAAACAACCCCCTGCTCAGTGAAGCGGTTCTCTCCCTAGGTGGTGCATTATGATTGGACATGCCCAAATCCGTGGCACTTGCAACACTTCCTGGTTATGATGGATTTAAGGATGTGACCGGGTCTCACTTGTTCTATACTATGGATCATGTTGTCCTCTGACAGCGTAGTCTTGGGTGTTCCCCTGGGTGCACTCTAGCTATAAGATCCCGAGGTTGACCGCCTGTAAGATGTGGGGGTTGCTCGATGGTGTGGTCCCTCCATTTATGAAGATAGAGTTTGTAGTTTCTGTATGTAGCGAGCTGGTAGGAATTGATAGTGTGTCTTCCACTTCATCCTCAAATTCTCTCGTACTCCTCTTCGACTTTCCCGATCAAGATCGAGGGTAACCTCCCATTAAATTTCATCCTCAATGTTAGTAATCCAACGCTGAAGTCGGCGAATCTCTCACCGTATCTCCTTCCGAGTAGGCTCGGACATGTATCTCATTGGTGTCATGACTAAGGTTTAGGAATAAGAAAGAAAAATTATGGTGGGTTAGGGTTTGGGTTGTGGAAAGAATATTTAGTGGTAGGAAAGCGTATTGGTTGATGGTGGATGTCTGGAAACTCTAGGATGGGACTAGGGTTAGGCTAGCTCTGCTACCGGATCGAAAAGACCCAAACCACAAAAAAAAAGGAAATAGGGATACAGCACACACAAACTGAAAATAACATCACCCAAACATAAAATGACAAAACAATACCTCAAAAGAGTGTCCCAAGGGCGGTAGGGGTTTGCTAGGTGGATCAGGATGACTAGCAGGGGTTGGGGTAGCAAAGATGGGGTGTTGGGCGGCAGGTTTGGCTGCAGAACAGCGGTTGCGGGGCTGGACTGCCGGGTTGGATGGGCCGGAAAACCGGTTAGGGGGCTGGAAAGTGGGTTGGAGGCGGTTGGGCAGCTAAGGGGGAAGGGAAGGGAAGGTTTAGGGAAGATAGAATCACCAGCTCGGAGTAGGATATAGCCAGAGCCGTCACCACCTCCTCAGATACAGCCCACGAAGGAAAAAAGGACTTCACACAGGAATCTGAAAGCAATACACAGCAAGAACTAAACCCTAAATCCAGAAAACAGTATTTTAAAGACTCTCATGAGGGAAAAACGAAAAAGGAAAGCTACCATAAGAAAATCACTGAAAAGAAAGGAGGGGAAAGTTATTGGCGACAATGCCGATGCGAAAGGAAAGGCCGCCTGGGTCGTATGAAGTAGCTCAGTACTTTGGAAGCTTGGACTGAGACCTCTGGACTGGTCCCCCATTCCAAACGGTTCATTTAGCTAGCTCGTTTTTCGCCTCTGTGCGAGAAAATCCCGCACCCACGTCCGTAGCAGAAAGGGGGAAAGCCCCGCGTCTCTCTCTCTCTCTCTCTTTCTAGAGAGAGAGAGAGAGAGAGGCGGGACATATATATATATATATGATATGCATATATCTTTTACACACCTTTTTAGATATTATCTTCAATCAACCCTTTTCTTTCTATTTACAATCATGCTAAATCCATCTCTCTACCTCAATGATCCATTTTCCACCTCGTCAAATATGCGTGCAAGGCACTTTTCTATAACATTGTCTTCAATTTACACCACCCACATGCTCTCTACATTTTACACTTCATCATTTCTAGAATTAACACATCTATATGAAACTTCTAATTCTCAGTGCAGATTATTCTAATTTATAATGCCCTTCAATGATCTCCTTATAGATGGTAAGATAAACCAGCGGCACCATAACAGTATGTGGAAGTCAAACATTCATAACTAAGAGCAGCCATCTCACCAACCTTCTGCTAATGCAATAAAATTTCCAAACCGCCATTTCAAAAAAAAAAAAAAAGGAAGACTGAAAGTTTGTATAAAAGATCATTTGTTATTTAAAGAATGGATTATCAAAATTATAGGAGTAGGCTTCCAAGTATCAAAGAATCTTGATGACCTGAACAAGCTGGTCTTCATTCAAAGCTGACAAGCTAACCAGTATTGGAAAGCGCCCAACAAATTCTGGAATAAGGCCATAGGCAATAAGATCGGTACTTTCAACCTGTCACCCGTAAAGGTTAGAGCCCTATCAGAATGCTAACAGTCATGAAGCTATGCAAAAGCACAAAGAGAATAACTTATATATTCTAGTATCAACTGCTTATTCATACCATAAATAACTTCTACTCTTACCGATTCTAACAAGGCTGATGTCACAATAGCATTAGAGATTCTACTGGCTCTCATATTTGCACGAACTGGTGCTCCAAAACCTATAGAAGAATCTTGCCGTCTGTTGGACACTGAAAAGGTCAGCCAACCTTAAATCTCAATCCAAACCAAATGGCTGATTGAAGAATAAGCCCAAAAAGTAGAAAACAGTTTGACCTCTCTGAAATGGTTTTCTCTAAGTCAACAAAAGCTCCGCCACATATAAAAAGAATATCTTTTGTGTCAATCTGCAATATGAAGACATTAATTAGTAAATTAATGCCGTCCAGATCATAATAAAGTTCCTTGAAAGGTATCCAAAAACATGGGTACAGTTAAGCAGACCAAAAACATGCAAAAAATGAACATCAACAATAAAAAATTCAAAATTGGGTCAAATTCTCCACAACCTAGTATGCTATTATAGATTGCTAAGAATGAAGCAACATATTTTTTTTTTACAGCTTTCTCATTCCAACCATAATATACAAACTCAAATAACATAAGCAGGCATAAGGAGTTCACAAAAGAAAATAAGTATGGCCATATTACAAGATTGAAATGTTCTAAATGACCTAGAATGACAAATTTTTAAGACAATGTTAGTACCTGTATATTGTCACCACGAGGATGTTTACGCGCACCCTTCTCTGGAACATTTACTATCTACAGCAAAATACAAGACTTAATTCCATTCAGAAAGAAGAATACAAGACAACTTTCCATTGCATTTGCATATAAAAACGTGATTCAACATAAACATTAGCCATAAAGGCAGCAGGAAGAGCAATCGGCAAGAGAAATTCATGTTGTTTTTGCTAAAAAGATGCCTGTCACAAAAGGTAGCAGGAAAATCAAGAAGCAATTCGGCAAGTGAAAATAGACGAGGTTTTGCAAGATAACGTAAGCCTTAAATGAGTTTCAGCAAACACACCATCCAATCCTCAGTTTCTTTTTATTTATTATTTTGTTTGCTTTTTCTGAATTTCGAAGGATGTAGAAACGTTTAGTAACTTAATATAAGAAAGTCAGAAACAAAAACATTTATTTGACATAGATTTGCACACCCAGCTATAAGATATGTGTAGCAAATTATTAAACACAATATTTGTCACAAAAAAGGAAGGATCGAATAAACTTGTGATGCGGGAGCGTCCCAAAGGATGCCGGAACGGATCCTGGAATAGAAGGAGCAGGATTCCCATCCTGTGTAAAACTATAGAGTGAAATTTCTTGCGACTTTTCTGTGGCAGGATTCCCATCCTGTGTAAAACTAGAGTGAAATTTCTCGCTACTTTGCTGTTAACGGGTCATTTGGACCCCATTTTCCTTTATTTTTGAATTAGAATTAGAGTTTAATTAACGACTTAGTATATTTATGGGGCTTAGAACCTAGTTTGGGGACTTTTGTTTTGATTTATATAATTTGAAAACTTTGTTGCTCTGATCGCTCCTATTTGTAGAGCTGTAGCCTTTTTTTTTTTTTTTTTTAAGTGGTCAATCACTATCTTGAAGTTAGCAAATGATAAATTCTCACTCGGTAGCCATACTTTCGCAAGATCGCCGTTTTGTCATTCTCCCTGCTGTTTTCAATCCAAGAAGCCGCCAAACTCCTTCAATTACCCTCCAACCCTGCCAACTTTGCATATCATTTTTCTCTTGCCTTTCCACAACCGCTTCCCACTAAATATGATATGAAACACTTAGAATACTAGAACGGAGTCTTTTAGTATCAGAGACAAATTCTAATAGTAAATCTTAGTACTAACCCTACACTTTTAAAATCAGTCCCTATACCTACCACCCAAAATCAACTTTAAATCCACAATTCTATCGTAGTCAAAACCCTAAAGTGAGGAGCAAGTTACTAAGCGCCCAACAAGAGACCCTCAAGTAGGTGCTCAGGAGCTTACCATGAAGGATATGCAGCAAGAAATCCTCAAATCACAGAAAAAGCTTGCTGATTTTAAAAGAAAGCAGTATAAGTAAGTCACCCGCAACAATAGTAACCACCCGAATGGAACACATCATGAAAACCCTTTTCAACAAGAAACCTCAAGCGACAAAGAGTTGATGTCGCGTCGATTTGAAATTTTATATAAGAGAGAGGGTGACATTCGACTGAATGTTGATTTGTTAGAATGTTGATTTGTTAGAATGTTGATTTGTTAGATTTTCACTGTCGTATGAATTCAAACGATTCATTAAGTGGCTCCAGATAGTGGAACCGATCTTTGAATACAAGGACATTTACACCTGACAAAATAGTGAAGCTAGCTACCATCAAGTTAAACAAGAGTGCTTCCCTGTGGTGGGAGAACTTGAAGCACTTGCAAAAATATGAGGCAAGAGTTCCAAGATGAAGAGAGAGATGTAGCGCAACTACCTCACTACACACTAAAGATAGGATATCCTTTTGAGACTTCAACATTTATAATAGAAATATCTATCAATAGAGAAAAAAAATACTAAGTTTAAATAACTCATGTTAAAATGTGAGTTACTGGATCTAGAGAAAAACACCATTGCTCAATATCTTGAATTATTATGGCCGTCCCCTGACTGTGTGGTGTAGTTATAGCCATATTAGACTTTACAGGATATCCAAACCCTAACTTTAAAGTTTGAGAAGCAGCATAATAGAATTAGGTCCACTCCACCTTTAAAATAAGGTTCGACAATTAGGTCTGGCAGCAAAAGCACAACGACCATAGTACCAAGACTTGTTGCAAATGAGGAGAACCAACATAGAAAAAAGGACTAGACCGCACCAGCACTCCCAAGACATTTTCTAGCCAAAAAAAGATTTAAAGTATCATGAATACGATCGCAATGCACCCAACTACCCAAACAGAAGAGTAATTTCATTTACTAAGCTAGTACAACGGAAGAGGCAAAGAGTGAAGGCTTGGAGGGGAAGAATGGAGAGTACTAGTTACTTGCGAATGATGGTGAGATGCATGTGGCTCGACGAATTCTTCAGACAGACCGAGAGAGATTAGCAATAACCTATATATAACACATTTCATATATGTTGCAATGTGAAAAGGCTGTGCAATCTCAATAGAGACTGAAGCAGTTGTAAGAATGTAATGTCTACAAACGATGTACAAATTATGTCTTACTACCCATAAGTATTCTCAACGATTTTCCCTAATTGGGTAGAAGGGGAATGAATTAGTGTTGACAAGAGATGATTAGAAGGATTTTCCATTGGAGACAAGTGGTAGAATCGATGTGGTATGATGTCATTCATATAAGTGCATTTTACATTATTTTGGGCCAACCATAACAATATCATGAGGCACACTACATGACAAAAACAAAAAAACTTACAAATTTATCAAGGATAAAAAATTTATTGTGTTTCTACCATTGAAGAAATCACCAACTATGAGTACTCAAGATAGAGAGGGATGATTTAAATACCCGAGATAGGTTATGTCGATTGGTCTGTCCAAAGCCCCATGTATTTTTATAAGGCTGATAAATCAGAGTTTCAAACCTTGCATTGAGCAGTTCGTTGTTGGGTATTTTGATGACAACTTGGTGCATAGTCGTACAAAGGAGGAGCATTCATAACACTTATGACAGGTAATTGAAATTCTTCGAATAGTGTAACCAAATGGCAACCCGAGGAAGTGTCATTTTCTAACACCGCATATGTGATTTCTTGGATATATAGTTTTAAAAGTCGACATCGAGATGGGCCTCACTACAATCGAAGCTATTGTGAACTAGCCCAGCCCACAATCATTCACCCATGTAATTCAATTATAATGACATCTTTTTAAAGAGATTTATCAAAAACTTTAGCCCTATTACAACACCATTAACAAAGTTATTCAAGATAGACAGACTTGTTTGGTCAGAAGGGGCACGGACTAGTTTTGATGCCTCAAAGAAATAGGTGTTTGAAATGGAGTGAGATGCTTACAATATGAAAATTGGAGCAGGGTTAAAGCCAAAGAGGAGAGCCCATTGCTTATTCAGTTAGAAGTTGAATATGTCCAAGAAAAAATAGTATACCTATGTTGATGAGTTTTATGCTATCGAGAGCCATCAACCAATGGAGGTCATTATCTGTTGGCAAACGAATTTACTCTATACACTAATCACGAGATCCTAAGATTCTTCAACAACCAGAGTAAATTAAATGAAAGACATGCCTAAAGGATGAAATTTCTCACTTATTTTTATTTTGTGCTAAAATACAAAGCTGGGAGCCAGAATAAGTTTGTTAAAATCCAGAGTCATCGTCATTTGTTGATTTCTACTATACAATCTATGGTGGTTCGGTTTAAAGTGTTGAAAGATTTTATGATATTGATGGAACTTACAAAAAAATTGGGGCTCAATGCCAGAAGAGACCTTATAAGCAAGATCACATATGTGATGGTTATATGTTCTTCTAAAATATGTTGTGCATTCCTAGGAGTTCACTCAGGAATGCTCCTTCAGAGTGTCACAATGGAAGGATCATAGTAATAAGACATTTTTTTTTAGTGAAAGAAAACTTTTACTTGCCCAATTTGACACAAGATGTGGAGGGGTATGTTAGATTGTGTAGAATTTAACCAAAACCTGAGGGCAAACTACAGAACTATATACTTCCCTTTTCATTCAAGAGTCACCTTGAGTGGATGTGAGCATAAACTTTATTGTAGGTCTCTCATTGACCCAACTGAGCAAGAACTATGTTATGGTGATAGCGAACCGATTCTCTAACATGGCACGTTTTATACCTTCCACAAAATATTTGATACCTCACACATTGCAAACTTGTACTGTAGAGCAGTAATTCACCTACATTTTGTGTCCAAGACCATCATTTTAGACAGTGATATGAAATTTCTAAGTCACTTTTATAAGACTTTATGGAGTAAGCTAAGTATAAACTCTAATTCGGTTCAACAACACACCAAAAAATAGATGAACAGACATAGGTGATGAATTACAACTTAGGCAGCATATTTAAGTATTTTGTGGGTAAGAATATTAGACACTGGGGTTTGATCAATCCCTAGGTCGAGTTTATTTATAATCGTTTAACTACTCAATTCACAAGTCACAGTCCCTTTGAGGTTGCATATGAGTGAAATACTCTCATAATTTTGGATTTAGGGTTATTACTGCCAACTACTGAGCTTCGCTTGGATGTCGAGGTTCATGTTGTAGAGATTCAAACCATTCACTAGCATGCGAGGGAGGAAATCATCAGTAAAATACAAAGTACTAGAGACAAGCAATAAGTCCAAAAAATCCTAAGTTTTCAAGGAAAGATATTTAATATAAATCAGATTAGAGAGGCTTTCTGCAGGTTCTATAGGGAAGCTCAATCCCAGAGCTGATGGTCCATTTAGGATTGTCAAGAATATCAATAACAATGCATACAAGATTTATTTACCATGAGACTACAATGTTTCTGCTACATTTAATATTGCTTATTTTTCCTTGTACTATAAGGATTCCCTTGCTTCTAGAGATGTAGACAAAGTCCCCGGTGCCCATGGAGATTGACACAAAAACATGTAGACAAAGTCCCCGGTGCCCATGGAGATTGACAGAAAAACATTTAAAAGAACATTATATAACATCTTGGGATGGATTGGGCTGAATTCCCATCTTGTGTGAAACTTTAATGAGAAATTCCCACTAATTTACTGTTATGGATTGTAGACCTTATTGGGGGAATAGTGGAGGGAAGTCACAAGAATTTGAACAAGTACAGGGGCTTTGGAGGGGCTTGCAGGGGGGTTATTACGGGATTGGTTGTGTAGGGGGAATAGGATTACAGGCTGACCAGTAGAGTGGCGAGAGGTTAACAAGAATGGTTGGGTGGGGGATTAGAGGCTGACCTGTTTAGTGGATAGGAGTTAACAACTGCATGGGTGTGGTTTGCTACAGCGGGGAAGGACGGGCTTTGAGTAACGACAGGAAAGGAATAAGAGTTACGGGTGGCTGACAGAGGAATAGGCAGCTGGAGTTGTTTGGTATGAAGGCAACAGTGGTTGGGCGAACGGAAGAGGGCGGCGGCAGCAGGTGAGTAGAGTGGAGGTGGAAGTCAGAGAATATAATTACTACCAAAGGATAGGGATACAGTCGGAGCACCACCCCTTACGTTCCTCGAAGGAGAAAACAGGACGCGACAGCTGTCCTCACAAATTGAAATCAGAAAATAACATGAGCTCAACCCTAAGGCATAAAAGCACATATAAATAGAAGAGGGATTGACAGGAAAAGAAAATAGGAAGGGGCCGGTTCAGCCCCCTCTCTCAACTGAACCAGTTTGGGCCAAAACGGTTCAGTTTTTGGAGGAAAACCCTCGTGTAATTAATTAAGAAACCAAATATTGATGAAATAAAGTAAGATAAGAAAGATCCGATCAAGGTTGTTGTTACTTCAAAAACCAAAGAAAATTCTACTATCTTCATGTTCACTTTCTAGCAAGTGATGCAATTTAATCACCTCTTGGCAATATCACCTCTTGTGCTAATTAGCTGTCCTCCATGAAGATTTAAGATTTTAATTCCAATCGCTTCACCATGTTCCACCTACCCTTTTTGATGGCCAAAAAAAGAAGGAAGATCGCCCCTATTGTATTTCTATTTCATTTCTCCAACATGAAACATTTCTTGGCCAGCCTATAGCATTACATAATCAACTCGTACAATTAACCCTTGCAGTAGAAAAGATCAGTTCTCTATGATAAACGTTCCACTTTCCCAAAAATGACAACAACAAAAGAACATGTAATCCATTGGACCTTTCATTACAGTCAAAAAGATTGCTCGAAGGGAGGCATATTCTGGGAACAAAAAATGCATTTGAAAAAAATCTCCTCTATGCTCTATGTTAGGGATAGGTCCCTTTCCCTTTCTTCAAACTGATTTATTTTTTAAATATAAAAATTTCTAATCAATGATTAAACAAAATTCATTTTGCATCCTATATTACAGAAATTGATCAGATATACGGGGACAAGCAAGAAAAACAATTAATTTTGAGAGATAAGTAACTTTTCAATAATTTTTTGGATATTATAAAGAATCCGATGCATTAAAGACAAAAACTCGCCACCATTTAACCTTCAAAATTCACAAACACCTAATATTCATGTTCCATACTTTTTCCCAAAATAATTAGCCATTTTGAATAGAATAAAGATAATCACTATTTTTTATTCATGCAAACTGATGATGGCACCGAGAAGAATTAAATAGAGCAAAAAGTTATGAGCCTTCTAATTTAATCACAGCATTTAAAATTTTTCCATCAAGTATTAAGGGGTTTCTTTCCATGAGATTAGATGGAAGTCTCAAAGTATTTTGAGAAATCATTAAATAAAGTAAAATTATGAAAAATAAAGTATTTAAGAGTGATGACTTTAAATCAAAACATAATATAATAAAAAATTATTCAAATACTCAATAGTGAATAAAAATTCTAAAATAAATATACAAAATAAATAACAAGTCTAAAATAAACATATAAGCATGTCCTAGAATGAACTAGGTTTGACATAGAATTCTAAATTCAAAAGTTTCTCCCACTCCCATCACTTAAAAGGTCTTCATCGGAATCACTTAGGGGATGTTTGATTTGCTGCAAAAAGAGTGCATTGCATTCCTTCTGCAGAAGTTTAAAAAATCAGGGTGTTTTCTCATATGAAGTTCAACTACGGTATAAAATTACAACGCATTTGAAATTCATTCTCTAGTTCATTTTCAATGTATTTTGAATTCGCTAAATTTGTGCTGTTTTCAAATACACCGCTTTATATAAAGTATCGCTTGCCGCCATCGCCATCGCCATCGCCATCGCCGTCGCCTACTAGCCCCATATTTAACATTGATTTCATCTTACTTCGGACCAAACAAGAAAATATGAAGTCATGAATATATTTTACACTGCACCAAACAACTTCAATTCCAAACACACAACAGCCCTTTTACTATAACAAACTATTTCAAAGTATTCCTAATACTATATATTCCTTGTCTCCCTCATTACTGGCTTGTATCAGCATCCTCTCAAATTAAAAGAGCGTGTTTTGGCTGTCATTTTTATTTCAGCCCAACCCATAAAAATATGAAAATGGAGGCTTGTGTCTCTAAAATTGCCTTAATGCCCACCTCGCTAATTTGAGGCTTGCTCCTATTTTCCCAACGTAAAGCTCAAGGCACTTTGCAAGCACCACCCTAAGGTGAGCCTCTGGACAAATTATTGTGCACATTTTCATCCAATGGCTTATTTAAAGGTACTCCAATAAATTTAAGTCTTTTTGTTGACTGGATTGTTTACGTCCCATTATGAAAATTAATAACAATACTCAAAAATATTTTTCATTAATACAGGAACTTCTGTACCCAAAAAAGTCAAATACTAAATAACAGTCACTTTGATTTTACCAGGCAAGCTAAGACGTGAGCATTTGCACAATATCTTCAACAGTGAAACAAAAAATTGGTCTACATGCTCAAGAAGTAGAATGTATACATGAATGTTGATTTCTAAAGCTTTCGGAGGAAGTGATTGCATAGCTTTGTCACAGTAGCAGCTTGTTAAAAAAGAGCATTTGTAAGCAGTTTGGAGGATTTCAAACATGACTGACAAAACATGATTTACAATACACGTGGTTATTTTTGCATCAATTACAACTTCATTAGTCTAACTCGTAATTGGCCAATGGTGACTCGACAATTAAAAAGCGGAGGAAATAAAATATTAGCCTGTGGTTAATAGAAACTAATCCAACCAACATGAAATATGTTTTTACAGGACTTTCCCCAAGAGAAGCTTTCCATAAGCCAGTCAAAACATTTTTCAAGCAAGTTAGGCACTAAAATGTTCTCTTTGAAGGATATTGAGATTTTTTTTAAGTAATCATCGCTTCAAAAGCAAAAATCAGGAGTCACGCTCTCCAAACAACCCATTAAAAAGGCTGACTTCATTAGCTCACATGTGATTAAAAGCTTTCTTAGCCTCATTAGTGGACCGTAAATATTGTTCTCATCAATACAATTCATGAGTAAATTGCATATTTTTATGGACTGTTTAAATGATATCAGAATGCTTAGGCCCGTCAAGAACAGCTGAATGAAATTATGTCTTGAAAGCAAGTAAAAACTGTTCTCAAGATTTTTCTGTATTTTTTAAAACAGAACTCATTTGATTTACAAGACATAAAATACAGCAATCGCAGCTAAACAAGTTTTTAGTACCCCTTTTCTGATTTGTGAAATTCAGAAAAAAAAAATAAAAACAAAAGCAGTTCCAAACGCTGCCATAAATAAACAGTATAGATCAAAATATCTCAGACAATATATTATGAGAACTAAAAGATAAACCATCAGACATTCTGCAGAGGTTGACACAAAATAAATAGCTAAAAATTTGCTAATGTCACACGAAAGAAAATATTACACGGCATATTCTCTAGAATGAGTGAAAAACAGAAAGCTCAAAGGTTTAGAACTTTCAAATAATACCCAACTTTGCTCATTTGCATACGAAATTATGTTAACAAGCGTACCTTAAAAAAATTGAATAGAAGCAATACATTGAATAAAAATTGAATTTGATGACTCACAGTTCCTTCAAGCATTTTCAGTAGCGCTTGCTGCACGCCTTCACCAGATACATCTCTGCTAATATTTAGACTCTCAGCCTGCATAATAAGAAACAGGCATTAACACCATATAAATGATAATATATGCTGAAGCATTTGCGTAGTAAATCACAATACCTTCTTAGTAATTTTATCAACTTCGTCTATGTACACAATACCCTGCTGTGCAGCTTGCACATTGAAGTCAGCAACCTAGAGACAGAAAGAAATAAGATGCAGGCACATGATAAACTGGGGAGTGGCTTCTCACGTAAACATGAATTTATGATAGATGAACTCTATAGCAAACACACGCACTAATGATTGATGACGTGAGTTGAAAATGGATTCATCATTATTCTGTTGTGATTCATATTAACCTAAAAAAAAACATTTCGTTACTTAATATACCCACCTAACATCTTCTTGAGATTTTTTATTCTATAGACTTCACATATCTTTAATGTTATGGATCATATAGTACTCATGAATTAATTCAAACATGGATTCATTAGTTTTGTAACCAGATTCATAGAAACTGAAATAAATAAAAAGCCTTTCTTTTTTTTTTCTTTTTTTTTTCTTTTTTTTTCTTTTTTGAGGTGAAATTTTCTAGAGATAGTTATATTTTACTCATAAAAAGGTAACTAAATACCTCATTTTTTTTACCTATTAGCTAACCATTTTGTATGGAAAGTATGGTTGATTTTAATTCGAGGCGGAATAGAATAATGAAGGGCTGAAATTTAAGTTAACATTCTTCACCGCATGTGTATCCATTGTGATAAAGAGATGAATGAAGATATATCTCAAGCCAAGAAGCGTCTTACCAGCTCTTGTCAAACATCTAAAAAGAGTAATGTGACTAAATGCAAGAAAGTTTATTCAAATGCAGAAGAAGATTTGGTTGCTTAACAAGAAGAAACGAACAAAGTTGAAATAAAAATTTATGTATGAAATATAATGGAGAGTAGAAGAGATCGTTAAAAAAATCAGATATTCAAATGTTCATGGATAGTGAAAAAAAACCTTGGAATCAAATTTTGAAGGAAAAAAATATCGACGCACCAAGGATTGGGTTAAACCCTAAGATGAAATATCCTACTTATCATTTCCTATGTCTGTAATCTGAAAAAGAAGTTGCAAAAATGAACTAAATGTGAAATAAATGAGACTCAAAGAGAAATTAAACAAAGGACTAAGGAACGGAACCAAAAAATATATAGCTAGGTGGTTCTATCAAGCAAGCATCCTATCAATGCAAAGACTTGCATCCTTTCAACGCAAAGAAGTCATACAAATTTAATTATATGATACAGGTTATTATAAAATATGGAATGGGTTTCGAACCCCCACCTAATTATGAGTTGAGAGTTCATCCACTTAAAAGAGAAATATAGGCAATCATAAAAGATGTAAGCAAAATAAATTTGGCGAAATTCTTATATCAAATGGGTGACCTATCATAAAGACCGATCAACACTAAGGGTCTGTTTGGTATCACTTTCTGTTTTTTGTTTTTAATTTTAGTTTTAGTTTTTTTTCCTACTTTCTGGTTTTAAAAAATGTGTTTGGTACTGTTATGCTTTATGGTTTTAAAAATAAAAAATATAAAACAAGTTTGGTTTGGTGTAATTTATTTTTTTAAGAAGAATTATATTTTTATAAAACGATTAAGTCGACATGACATTCCAGTATTAAACTTCGATGCTCATTACATATATGACATCTTCCTTGCTCCACCCAGCATGAATCATTACATGTGCGGGTAGCGCCGGGAGGTGGGCGGCGGGGAGGAGGCGGGTGTCAAGAGTGTGGCGGGTGGCGGGTGGCGGGGCTGCAAAAGGCGACGGCAGGCGGCGACGACTGCAGGCGGCAGCGAGCTGCAGGCGGTGGCAGGCTGTAGGCAACAACGGAGCCCGACAGCGTGTACTTTCTGAAGACTTATTTATAATATGTGTTTAGAAACGGGCTTGTTTAAGGTGTTTTAAAAACAATAAAAATATGTTTTTTCTATTTTAGATATTTTAAAAACAGATGTGTTATTTCTAAAAATAAAAAACAGTTAAACAAATATTATCTTTCTATTTGTTTCTCGTTTTTTGTTTTCAAAAACAAAAAACAAGAAACAAAAATTTATCCCAAACAACCCCTAAATTTTTCAATTAATTTAACTCTCCACTAACTACAATATTCGTGGAATCAATTATGCAGCTGAATATTCAATATTGCATTAAAGCTCGTTAAACTCCTTGATGAATAAATTAAAGAGATTGGAGAAGAAAATAAAGTGCAAGCGGTTACAAATAACTACTTTAGTAATGTTCTAACATGTTAGTATTCATAATATTTAATTTACACGCAGATAGATAGATAGATAGATATGTGTGTGTGTGAGTGCGCGCGTGTGTTACATTATGAACATAACATCCTCACTATTGCAACATTAAACAAAAAAGGGAAATTGCGTTTGTTCAACTATGAAAATTAGAATAAATCTAGATGTAATGTTCATTATAAAAAAGAAGAAAAGCTAAGGAAATTATTCTTGGAACTATAATTTAGAATGGCGTGGCCTATACTTTAAAAGTTATAAACTCAATAATTAAGATGTTCAGGTCAGTAGATGGTAACAAGCAACCAGCTATAGGTTAGCTTTATGATGTAAAGGACAAAGTGAAGAATGTAATTACTGATGAATTTGGGGTAGATAAAAGCAAGAGCAAGTCTATCATCAATAAAAAATGGTAGTGTCAACTCCATTAATCATTCATTCCATCAGTCAACTATTACCGTCACCAAAAGTTTATTTACAAGAATAAATCTATGACACAAATGGACAATGGAGAAGGATTTATATGGGATTATTCGGTATTTACCGTCAATTATTAATTAAAACTTTTATATAATTTAAAATGTTCATCAAATTTTTTTATCCGATATTATGATTTTAATATAACAGCGTTGAGAGATATATTGTGCATCAAATTTACAAAAATTGATTTGAGATTTCAGAATTTACCTACTACCTTGAGAGGAATAGGAGTGCTATCAAAGAGGTTAATAATTTATTGACTTTGAATAAATAATTTAGTTGCTTTGTGCATTCTATTATAATTTTTTTTATAGATTCACATAAAGAAGTGAAATCGGTTAGATAAAGCATCTAAATGTCTTGGTGTTCATAAGTATAATTAAACTTAGAAAAAAATTAATTAATTTAAGAGATATTATAAATTTAATTAGTTTGGTTGGTATTGCTAAAAGAGGAGAGTGGAAAACTGAGAAAACAAAGAATATTGGTAGGGTAGATTTGGGCAAAAACCACATTAAGAGAGAATATTGGTGAGGTCGATTTGGGCAAAAACCTCATTTAGAGATAAATTGAAGAAGCAATATGAGAAGCTGATTGAAGTTGCTCAAACATAAGATGAGTTTCATATACAATGAGTGCAACTTCATCTCAGCATACATCCACTTCTATTGTTTTTCGAGAAGAAAAAGAGATTGGCCTACAAGATCAAGAAGAAAAAAATAAAATAAAGAAGTTCCACTTGAAGAAAAAAGATTATAAGCACCGGGGCACTGAAGGAAAAAAGAATCCTTATGCATGGCATTGCACTCTGCACTTTGAAAACGTTGATCTCATGTAAAGCGGAAAAATTGAGACACAAAAGCTTGCAATAACATTGAAAGAAATAACATTTAATTGAATCATAGATTAAATATACTTTAAGCATAAATTAAGCTAGAGATCAAAACGGATAAAAGTAAAATCGTACTAAACAAGAGTAAAACTAAAACATCAGCCAAGCTTATTTTTAAAGAGGCTTTTTAACCACCATTGAAAAGCATGAATCTTATCAAAATTCATACTAAAAACAAGTGGGAGTAACTTGAAAAGATTGCATTGACCAGACATAACTTTAAAAATCTGAGTTGTCCTTCAAATGACAGCATATCATGATGCTGACGCAGCTAACAATGGATATTGATTTTCCCAAATTGCTGCAGACATGCTATGATATGCTCCTGTCGGCGCTTAAAAGAAAGGGGGGGAAGGGAAAGAGAGATTTGGATGTTTGGGG
>NW_018164869.1:2998613-2999592 GCF_001263595.1 Phalaenopsis equestris | reverse complement strand
AAAAAACCGAACCCATCAAGGCACCAAAGCCAAATCCAACCTGCAACTGGGTCGAACCGAGCTCAATCGAGAAACAGAGCCAAAGCTAAGTTCCCTAACAGGAAACAAAACTCCAGCCAAACCAACCAGGAATCAAGCTAAAGCCAATCTCCAACTAGAAATGAAACCAAAGCCAGCCACTTAAAGCCCAAAATCGAGCTCCACAACACTCAAGTCAATCCAAGCTTAGCAGGGAAAGCCAAATCACACCCAAAGATCTGCAATGGACCTCACGGGTAAGGAGTAGGAACACAGCCCTCAATCAAAGCCAAACCGGGCCCCACAAAAGCCCAAAGCCAAAACCGAGCTCAACAAGGCTAAAACAAGCAAACACAGCCCCTACCTTAGAGCCAAGCTGAGCTCAATCAAAACCAAAGCTAAAGCCAGCCCCAAACCAGAGCCAAACCGAGCTCGAACAAAACCCAGGAGCCATTTAGAACCCAACATAGAGCCTAACAATATCAAAATTCAAACTTCCATAAAGCATTAAACTTCCCATCATTTCAAATCCAAAACCGTGACATCAAATCAAGCCAAAACCGAGCTCAACAAAAACCAAAGTCAAAGCCGAGCTCCCAACAGAAACGAGAAGCCAAAATTGAGCTCAACGAAAACCCAAAAGCCAAGGTCAGAGCTCAACGATATTAAAACAAGTCCAAGCCTTGATATAATCGAGTCATACCACATTAAAGCTCAAGGAACGACCTGCATGTCTAAACATTTTAAGCATGAAATAGTTCCAACAGATATTTAAACAGGGGTGATGCCGCATGAAGAGTTAAGCCAAGCTCTCCAAACAAGATACAAAGCTTTCCCAAACTAAATAAATTCTCTTATAACATATATTTCAAGCCAGGGAAACCCACAGAAAGCCCAAGCCGAGCCCCCACATGTTTGCAAGAGGAGCAAAAATCATTTCAAGAAAACATATTCCAAGCTT
>NW_018164869.1:2992804-2996838 GCF_001263595.1 Phalaenopsis equestris | reverse complement strand
ATCTGATTTGCGCCGATCGGATGCGTCGACTCTCCGAATTGCGAAGCCAGTGCGCGCAGGAGTGCGAATTGTACAAAAGGCCACCCTAAGGCTCGGAAAGGTCCTATAGGAATCCATTTTGGGTTTCCTCATGTCGGTTTCATCCTTCTAAGTGTTAGAAGTCGATACCGCACACGCGAAACTCCAAAAGAGGACGGAAATAGGTCGAACTAAAAAACGAGGCGGGCACCACTTCTAAGGTTCTAAGATAGTCGCAGGAAGACCCCTAAGGCTAGATCCTAACTCCTACGAGGAATACTAGACCTCACGAAAATTGAGGTCAACAGCTCCACCGCACAGAACTCAGTAATTGTGAAGATCAACAGCTTTAGCAGAAACACGAGAAAAGAGGACCATTCTCTAATTGAATTACCTATCTCTAACTAGAATATTTACAAATACATAGGAGGGCGGAGTTGAAATAATAAAGCAAAACTAATAAACCTAGCAACCAGAACAGGAATATTGTTTTACATTTCAAGAAATATTACTGAAATAAGTTCTTTCAGTAAACCATCCAGATCCTAACGTGAACTAAATTTCCTGAGCATTTCCATTATTCAAAATAAATTGCAGCAATTCAAAATCAAATAATGTAGAGTAAAGAACAAAAAATATACAAGTGGTAAGTCGATGAATCATACCGTAAGTAACTTGTACAATATTGATTCAACGTCCTCCCCAACATAGCCAGCCTGGAAAAATTTCTAACTCAAACTTCGAGAAAAAGAAAAAAGCAAGAGCAACAAATTTATCTAGAAGAGGAAACAATAATATTTGATGCAATAAACAAACTCTTCAGCAGTGTTTGCTCCATTTCTATCAAAAAAACAGCTACCAACTTCTGCTTAAGAATCAAAAAGCCAACCATCGGTGAAGTTATAGCTGATGATCAACAGTGAAAATAAATCTGCATGATGCATAAGCAAGGCTGAGCCTTCAGATGGACTATATGACATAATAATATCATTTATATCAGCTTACATAGGCAATAAAAATTAAGAAACTAAAAAGGTGACAATGAAGGTTTACAACATGTTGGGAAATCAAAAAGGCATCCCAAAACAAGATATTATAAAAAGCTTACCAGTGTGATGCCGGATTTAACATAACATCAACAGGAAAATTGAATTTTACTGTAGAAATCAAATAGGAAATGACAACCAACATACGTGAATCTGAAATTGCAACAATTGACAACACAAACTAAAGCTATGGAATAGATCCAATGGTGGTGGTGGTGATCGGCGAGGGTTTAGAAAGTGGTGTGGGGGTGGAAAAGGCAGTTGGCAAACAGAAAACGGCAAGACGGCTCTTTTCCCAGTGCCAAACAGCAAGTAAATAGGGAATGATATGGGAGAGCTGTTTGTGATGACAAGAAGGGTGGAGGGCTAAAATGGTGGCGGCAGCAAAAAGAAAGGGCTGGACAGCAGCAACAGCGAAGGCAGAGGGTTGGAACAGAAACGACAGGGAGGAGGAAGGGCTGAACAAAGGAAATCTACAGGAAAACAGCAAAAGGGCTGCTATCGATGAGGCCTGCAGTGAGGAGGGAGGAGTGGCAGCGAAGCGGAAGAGACGTGAAAGGGTATAAGGAAGATACACACCACCTGGAGACCAAGATACATTCGAAACACCATCTGGAACCCTAGGAACAGACCTCGAAGAGAAAAAGAGACACTGGCAACTGTCCCGATACAAAAAACACAAACAAAACATAAACCATTAACAAAGAAAATATATAATAATAAGATAAATAGAAGTAGCTCAAGGGGACCGGCTGGCTCCACCAAAGTGAAAATACTTGGAGCAATTCCATCCAAGCATGAAAGCAGGATCCGCTTCCCGTCGCAGGAAATCCGATGTACACGGGATACGCCCCATGTCACAGCGAGTTTTATAGAACAAGATATACAAGCGACTACATCATCATTATCATCATTAGCATTCTACCGCTATTCTGATCGACTTTAAAAATAACCATTCTTCGTTCATTACTTGAATGTTGCATGAGTTGCAAACTCTAATTTGTGCATGCCCTTTTTGCAATAATTCAAAAATATGAAATAATAATATCTTTTTGAGGTCATTTCTTTATTCGAAGCACATGACAGCAATATACACCCTTGGCCAAAAAAGATCCATGCATCCAAAGCAAATAACATAACTATGTAAATGAAATAAATATAATTACGAAGATCAATCAAACAAAATTTCCGACTACAACATTCTTGGCAAAAACCTTAGCATAAAAATGTCTAACATATCCAAACTTCTATATATTTCACATAAATAATTTACTATTTGAGCTAATTCATAGTATAAAAAAATGAGATTTATTAAATAAAACACATTCAACAAATTCCATTTGATAGATGATAGAAAATGACATTATAACAGAAATACAGCTAAAAATAAATGGATATTTGCATCCATAAATTATAAAACTAACACCTTAAAATAAAAGAACTGGATAACACGAGAGAGGTTTCCTTGCAGAGTTTCAAATACTAGAGCTAATGATGAATATCACCAAAATAAGAGAGCCCATCACATCAAATATGTCTAAATTTGTTATACTAGAGAACATATATTTTACCTGAGTCAAGGTTGTCGCATCTGCAATGACAAAAGGTACATTCACAAACCGTGCCAACGTTTTTGCAAGTAATGTCTTCCCTGTTCTTAGAAAGAATGAAACAGTAAGCACAAAATAAAACCATAGCATCAAAAAGTCAAAATAATAACTTGTAATCTTCTGTCTACAAGAAAGCCAAATTTTCACACGAATAAAAAAAAAACAAGGAAGCTAAATGTTATCGGTGTCTAGACCTGAACCGGTAGGACCCATCAAGAGTACATTACTCTTCTCAAGCTCCACATTATCATTATCATCATCATCAGTTTCTCTATCACAAATTCCAGAAGTGGCTGCAGACCTGAGGATTTTAAGCATCTTAAGCAAGCCACCCGAACAATAAGAGTTCCGAGGCCTTCTAAAAACTTAAGAAACATGTTTTGGAGTTAAACAAAGCTTACAAAAAATAGAAACCAAATAAACCTTATAATCTAGTAGAAGGCTGAAAGCTCACCCTTTTCGCAATGCTGCATAGTGTATTCGTTTGTAGTGATTGTAAACAGCAACTGATAGTACCTGTAATTAGCTCTTCTGGTTTTATAAAACCATGAATACAAGAAAAGGCCTAAAACAATTTAATTAAAAACACCATTACATTATATAATCAATCAATTCAATCCACCATAGTTAAGCAAACAAAAGATACATACAAACTGCACCCGTACAAATATTTTTTGGATGTAGTGCACAAAACTCAGAAGAGCCTGTTATGTTACAATACACCAATTATGTTGACATCCAAAAGTAAGAAAATAGTAGTATATAAATTGGTGACGAAAGTGTTAGCAATGGTAATCCAGTTATGAAAAGTTGAAGCATAATGCTATGGAGACAATGAAAGATGAAATAAATTAGAGCTATATTGTGGGTGATTCTAGGAATAACTCCAACAACAACAACAACAACAACAACAACAAAGCCTTAATCCCACTATGTGGGGTCGGCTACATGAATCATTTTTCTCCATTGCGTCCTATTTAGTATCATATTTTCATTTAGTTCTAGAAAATTAAGATCATTTTTAATACAATAAGCCCAAGTCTTCCTAGGTCTACCTCTGCTTTTCTTAACACAAGTCGAATTTAAAACATCTACTCTCCTAATCGGATCATCTAATGGTCGACGTTTAATATGACCAAACCATCTAAGACGACTTTCTCTAATTTTGTCTGTCACAGGAGCTACACCAACCCTATCACGAATATATTCATTCCGCATTTTGTCTCTAAGTGTAAAGCCACTCATCCACCTAATCATTCTCATCTCGGCAACACTTAACTTATTATTATGCTTCTCTTTTAAAGGCCAACATTCAGCGCCATAGAGCATTGCAGGTCTCACCACCATCTTATAAAATTTT
>NW_018164869.1:2986878-2990382 GCF_001263595.1 Phalaenopsis equestris | reverse complement strand
ATTCAGGCTATACAGCGCGTCGCTTCCAGGGGACGCCCTAGCACTTACACAATGATCAAAAGGATTCATGTCATGATTTTTTCAACAAGTTTTACGCTGGCTGTCGACTACCTAACGCAACCCTCCACTTTTCTCATCCGGGCTTGGGACCGGCAACGGCAGTGTTGAAAAAACCTTATTTTCAATCCAGGGAGAAAATCCACAGGACTTATTTTGATAAGATTTTGATACCAATAAACCCAAAGAATAATAGAAAAATAAATATTATTATTGAAAAAACCAATAAGTGATTACAACCAAACACACTCACTGAAGTGGAAAATAACAACACACACATCATACAAACCTAAATTGGGGTCCAATCCAGGGAGGTTCTGGTGAGCAGGAGCAACAACAAGGGGGCATTGGGTCAGCATTATATGAATGGCAGCAGGTATGGGGCAGTTGGGCAGCTTGCAGACAGATATCAAGGATGGTAAGGGCAGCTGGGAAGGCTGCAGACTGCAGGAAATGGCAAGGGAAGGCCGGCAGTCGGTAAATACGGCTAGGACAGCAAGGCAACAGCCAGAGGAGATGGTAAGGGGCAGCAGGGAGGGTTGAAGGATGCAGGAAACAGCAAAGGAGGGGTTGGAACTGTGATGAAAGCGAAGCGGAAAGCCTGAAACAGCAGCGGCGGCAAATAAGAGGTAGGGGAAGGCGATGGTTGCGGCTAGAACAGCAGAAAAAACAACAGGGAATGTTGTTCTAGGTAGCTGCAGCAAAAATGGATGTGTGGCCGTGAAGCAAGAGGGATGAGGGGGAGTTGGGAAAAGATAAACGTCATTTCGGGAGCAAGATACAGTCAGACCACCACTCAACCCTTGGATACAGCCCTTGAAGGGAGAAATGAAGACGTCGATAGTTGTCTCAAACACACATACGCCAAAATTAACCATAAAACATCACGAGCGAATATATAATAAAAGGATAACTAGAAGTAGCCCAATAAATCGGCTGACTCCTCAGAAGGGGAAAAAAAAAATCTAAACTGGTTTGGTCCAAGCACGCACGTGTGAGCTGCTCGGTCGCAGGCGTCTGCATTTGCCAGTCACAGGAGCCACCAGCGTCAGGATCTTAGATTCAAATGAAGGAAAAAAAAAACCTCTTCAATACTAACCTTTTCAAAATAACACTTAAAACTTCACAACAGTTATTTCATTAGCTTATTTTTGTTGACAAACGAGCTAACAAACTCCATCCAAAACGCAACCCTAATGAATCTAATCTAGACTGTCAACAACTGTTAATCGTAATCATGATGTCCTTGCACAGCGATTAGGCAAAAAAAGCATGGATGTCTTCCTCTATTTAGGGACTAGTAAAGGGCTAGCTGATTGTAATCATGAGACGAGCGTAGGGTCAAAGAAGGACAGCCATTTATCAATTTAATGAGCGGAAAAAAGAAAAAGAAAATGATAGAACTAATTAATAGAATGGGAATAAATCCTGAAAATACCCAAATGAATGATCATCCATACAAAGTTAGCACATCCAAAGTGTAAAAATGAAAGTAGTCCAAATACTCGTCATCATGAATTTCTACTACATAAAGCGTAAACTTTACATAGTATTGAAGGAGATAGATTATCATCTGCATAAAGAATGTAGTATTACTTATGCTATTAAAATACATGGCATGTATCAAATACCTACATGAAACAAAATCAGTGTTGTTAACCAATATCATCATGATCATAAGGATAAATAAACTACTTAAGTTAGCTATACGAGTCAATCTTCTCCAGTCAATCCTATTAATTCTTGAATATTGTGCTAGATCTAGTTTGGAAGATCACCTGTCACTTTGTGTATAGAGGATAGTGTATTACTTCACTGGTAGAATATAGGTGTCTATCAAGACTTTATATGAAACTAATGCATGTTGACCATTTACCTAATATCATAACCATTTTTAGGCAAACCCAAGAATTTGAGCCTGCACATGAAACAACTTTGTTCATTTCATTCCTAAACGAGAATCAAGTAACTTTACCGCTAGTTTTTGCTAAACTTCTACACATTATCTAGCCAAACTACATTTGTGTAAGCATTTCTCTTCCTATAATTTTCAAATTGATACCATCTCCCCACCGTATCTGTGTATATATTGCACTCTTTTATACATAAAAAAATCATCAAAACTTACTGTTTTAAAGCTTTTTTTTAAGAGATGCGCTCTAAGAATCTCTCTTATTCAATTATTGCACATTCCATCTTCCTCAAATTTACCAACAATGCATCTTATCATTCTTTCCATTTTGCTTAGTTGCATGTAATATATCTTTTGTTAAAACTAACTATACATCATCTTGTTGTTGCAAAATTTAATTATTGTACAAAACTCCTGAGGTGCCTTGATATATAATATCTAATTAGTTTAAACTTTTAATAACTATAACAAAGATAAAATTTGTATCATCGCGATCTTCCACTCATAATGGTGGCCTTTTCCTATAGTGGGAATTTGGATCTATCACTACGCTACATGGAGAATGAGGCGTTACTTCTTACTATGACAATACAAGGGTATCCTTCTTATCTGTGTGAACAACAAAAAAGGAAGTATAGCATGCATGAACTATCTTCAAAATCAGATTGCAACAAATTAGTAATCATCACTTTCTTTCATCTCTATAACTATAAAAATAACAAAAAGTGAATTCAACAAGAATGCTACTCTGTTTTGACATTCAGCCTATAAAAAACTAGTGATACTACCACTATTCCTTCTTTTATTTTGGATTACTAGGTTCACCAACATCTTGTTTAACATTAAGTTGTTGCATTATAAATGTTCTTGGGGTGATAAAAATCGATGCAAAAAGAATGTATGCAAAAGAGAGCTGATGCCTTGTGTACTGCTCAAAGGATTGAACGGAAGAGGAAAATTCAGAAAACAAAGCAAAAACATTTGAGAAATAGCTAATCATGATGCTAGGAGAAAGTTGATTTTATTTAGATACTATATATAGAAGCATCCTCTAGTCTTCCATTGCTTCTATCATGGATCTCACTCTGTTATGAATTGGCTACTTCTAAATATATGCTGTTCACATCAATCATCAGATGCAAATATTATGAAAAATTAGGATCACTCACCGCACTCTAGCAGTGCTCGTCAAAACTGAAGCAATAGCTATACTCTAATCCAAAGAAATAGAATTCCTAATCAATCACTCCATCTTCTACTCAACGACTGAGCATCAAAATAATTGTTTGTGATTGCAAGACAGTTAATCTTAAGTTCAAGTGTGAACCCTAAAGCGATTTGTAAAATCCACAAAAAGTGAAGAGCAACAAAATAAGGAAAGAGCACAAGTCATGCAACATTGCCTTGAATTTTCCCGTGCTTCCCATTACCACAAGTATCTTTCTTCCACGTTATATAATACAACAAGAAAATAAAGGAAATGGAAGCAAAAGAAACTAACTTCCCCTCACTCATAATATATATATATATATATA